>NC_079457.1:11051261-11153761 GCF_903798145.1 Danio aesculapii | reverse complement strand
CCACAGAACTGCCACTCACTGGATATTTTCTCTTTTTCTGACTATTTTTCTGTAAACCCTGGAGATGGTTGTGCCTGAAAATCCCAGTAGATCAGCAGTTTATGAAATACTCAGACCAGCCCATCTGGCACCAACAACCATGCCACGTTTAAAATCACTTAAATCACCTTTCTTCCCCATTCTGATGCTCAGTTTGAACTGCAGCAGATCGTCTTGACCACGTCTACATTGAGATGCTGCCATGTGATTGGTTGATCAGAAATTTGCGTTAACGAGCAGGTAGACATAATAAAGTCCTAATAAAGTGTACCTAATAAAGTGGCCGGCAAGTGTGTGTGTATAAATACATATATATATTATACATAAATTATATGAAAAACAGACACATAACATATATTTAGTAAAAAAGGAATATAAATGTACACAATAAGATATTTAATACGCCAAGACATAAATATATTTCATACATATACAACTTATGATTAAGCACATTCAAAGTTTGAATAGTCAGTAAGCTACATTAAAAAATATGTAAAAAATATTATGTAATAATAATATATATGTATAAAGGACACATAATAAAATATCCTCGCTAATCCACAACCAATCAATCCCAGTCAAAACACATCGAAGCTTCATTTGACTTCAAAAGTAAAACCTAGCCTTCATATTATCAATTTAAGAGTCACAAAACCAAATATCTGCATGCTTGCCTTTAAAACAAATCTATTAAAATCAGAATATTGCAATACCTGTCAGCTGCGGTTGAACAATCTACTGTGCGGCATCTCAGCGAACATAGTAAGACTGCAGGAGACGAGCGGCGCTATTTTAGGAGGCGGCAGTGACGTGTGAGCTCACAAAAGCCGTCGTCTGTTTGAACTACGAGTCTATCAAATTTTAAACTATTCCAGTGGGACGAAAACACAGGATGAAATATTAAACCTCAAATTTAGGGCGTCATATTTGTAGGGAAGTGCTGTGAAGCAATAAGAACAGCAGTTTGACTTGCTGGGCATCAATGAAGGCTTCGGGAACATCGTGCTCACTTTATCTAATGTATAGTGTACAAAACAAACTAACATAAATACAAAAATACCAAACCATTAATCATTATTATCATTAACATCAACAACATACGCTAATCTTTACTTTGCAGGCTGTATTTGTAGACACAAGCTGAAACTTTAAAATGCAAATATCTTGTATCTCAAAATAACACACTCACTAGAGACAGTGTAGCTGTCAAAAGGCATTTAACAGCATCATTTATTTATTATAATACAATATTGCCAAACTATGGGTGTTATCAACTGTATTCAGTATATTCTGCATATTTAACATTGTATGACCTAGCAACCACCTAGCAACCACTCAGAACACATTAACAACCACCTATTGTAGCAACCACTCACCCTAGCAACCATCTAGAAACCACTTAGGCCTCTAGGATGCACAATCTCTATTTATTTTTTTAGCTCCAATTCTTTTAGGTTCTTCCCATTCCTGTGGGTCATTATCGTGTGTTAATATTAATATTATAATATTAATATTATAAAAATGATTACATTTATATTTTAAGCAATAAAGTTTTATATAGATACATATACATAGACATACACACTCACTGGCCACTTTATTAGGTACATCTTACTAGTACCGGGTTGGATCCCCTTTTGCCTTCAGAACTGCCTTAATACTTTGTGGCATAGACTCAACAAGGCGCTGGAATTATTCCTCTGAGATTTTGAACCATATTGACATGATAGCATTACTATCAATACTACAGTTGCTGCAGATTTGTCGACTGTACATCCATAATGCTAATCTCCCGTTCCACCTCAACCCAAAGGTGCTCTATTAAATTGAGTTCTGGTGACTGTGGAGGCCATTTGAGTACAGTAAACTCATTGTCATGTTCAAGAAATCAGTCTGAGATTATTCATGCTTTATCACATGGTGCATTATCCTGCTGGAAGAGCCATCAGAAGATGGGTACACTGAGGTCTTAAAGGGAGGGACATGGTCTGCAATAATATTCAGGTAGGCTGTGCCGCTCAATTAGTACTAATGGCCCAAAGTGGGCTAAAAAAAATACCCCCCACACCATAACACCACCACCACCAGCCTGGACCATTGATACAAGGCAGGATGGATCCATGCTTTCATGTTGTTGATGCCAAATTCTGACCCTACCATCCGAATGTTGCAGCAGAAATCAAGAATCATCAGACCAGGCAACGTTTCTCCAATCTTCTATTGTCAAATTTTGATGAGCCTGTGTGAATTGTAGCCTCAGTTTCCTGTTCTTAGCTGACAGGAATGGCACCCTTCTGCTGGTCTTCTGCTGCTGTAGCCCATCTGTCTCAAATTTAGACGTGTTGTGTGTTCAGAGATGCTTTTCTGCATACCTCAGTTATAACGAGTGCTTATTTGAGTTACGGTTGCCTTTCTATCAGCTGGAACCAGTCTGGCCATTCTCCTCTGACCTCGGGCATTAACAAGGCATTTGCGCCCACAGAACTGCCGCTCACTGGATATCTTCTCTTTTTCAGACCATTCTCTGTAAACCCTTTAGATGGTTGTGCGTGAAAATCCCAGAAGATCAGCAGCTTCTGAAATACTCAAACCAGCCCGTCTGGCACCAACAACTATGCCACGTTTAATGTCACTTAAATCACCTTTCTTCTCCATTCTGATGCTCAGTTTGAACTGCAGCAGATCGTCTTGACCATGTCTACATGTCTAAATGCATTGAGTTGCTGCCATGTGATTGACTGATTAGAATTTTGCAATGCAATTTGAAAATGTTCTACACTTTGTAAGCAAATGATTATAAAATGAGTATTTCACTAATAATTCAAATATTTACATTTCCAGATTTGCCAAAATAAAAGCTTTTTAACACTCGCAAGGGAGGAGATTAACATTAGCATTGTAATTTTGCTATAAAACACATATTTATTAGGCAAAATAATCTTTTAAATTACATTTATTTACAGTGCAAGAATTGTAAAATTATAATATATTACTATCTCAGACAAAAATATAATAATTAGTATTATAATGAATATTATTGATGAATATATAGTCAAATTATAACATATTAGTAAAAAGTTTTAAGACTATCTACAAGTGCAAACATATGAGGAATGTAAATGAGGAAGTAGTATGTCGGAAAGGAAGTAGTAGTATGGAAACTCTTCTGGTGGACACTCAAAAGTATGAACTTTTTCTTTACAAAAAAAAAGTATGATACTTTAAGGACGTAATGTAAGTAGGTGAATTGAATAAGAGCAATTCATTTCATAAAACTACCACAACAAACTTTTGCACTGCAAACAATATTTCACCAAGACTGCTAGGCTAGGCTAATGGAAAAGATGCGTTCAAATCATAACCTCTACTTTTTTTTTTTTTAGCTCCGATTATTTTGGGTTTTTCCCATTCCTGTGGGATATTATTGTGTTTAACTGAAGAAATTCTCATAGATTTTTACTATATAATTCATAACGCAAGTGGTTTCATAAGAACTAGCAGAGGATTCATGACAGACAAGAGGAAACAAGCTTAGCCAATTAGCCAGAACCAGGACACACATCTGCAGCTAACAAATCACAGCATTACGCAATTAAGGGTAAATTTCTCCTTAAAGTGGCTTTGAGGCCATGTGTTCTTCACTGATGCCGTCAGCCGAGTGCTGTCAGCGCATGGTTTGTGCCTAAATTCCAATCAACCGCATCCAAAGCAATCCCAGAAAGCATCTCTTAAACAATGCACAAAGAAAAACAACTGCTCTTCTCATCAACCACAACAATGAGATGAGAGGGAACAAAAATCCATACAGGGAGAAGCATCTAGTGAATAATTGCTGAGCAGAGGATGATGGGAGACATGATCAGACGTTACATAAGCCAGATCCGTTTGTAGGACAAATCAATCAGTCTCTCTAAAGCGTAATTATATCATCGCTTACACAACACAGGATTTGGGTTAGAATTATGTGTGAAACGACACTCTTTTTTGAACACCATCAGGAAATGTCAGATGAATTATTTATAGCGAGTGTTGAAAGTTACAGAAAAAAATGTTTACAGACTTTTATGAGCTGTATTCGTAGGGTTTACAGTAAAACACGTACCTGTAACAGCGTCTGAAGCAGATGAAGATCATCCCAGAGCAGCAGATGGAAGAAAACAGAATAGAAATGCATTTAGAAATAATTATAGAATTTATTGTATCAAGACATATGACGTTTAAATGCTTTGAATTTAGTGCTGCTTACTGTAAAAGCAAGTTTAGTGATGTACATTAATTATAAATAAGTTTATTGTGTTTTTGCCAGTTAGCCAATCAATAATTGAAGTCTTGATTTTTTGTTTATTGTGCTTTGACATATCAAAAAAGGTGTGAATTAATTAAATAAAAATGTTTATTGCACCTCATTTTTCACTGCACTGTTTTGGTTTTTCACATTTAGAAGATTTGCAGAAGATTGTTTTTCTTTTATGATTATATAATTACAGTATTTCACACGGATTACACATTTTCTGTCAAAATAAAAGTTCTTCCAAAATAAAAGTAGTTTAACTTAACTTTTGTATGCCAAGATATCAAGCCAGACGTTTTACAAAACATTGTTAAATACATTATTAATTTTTTTTATTATGTCACCTATCTAAGTTTTAGGAACAACAAATAATAACTCTACTTCTAGTTGATCAAAATAACTTATTAATAAAGTCATCTGGAATGGCAAAGAAAGCGTTCTTGCAGGACTCCCAGAGTTCATCAAGATTCTTTGGATTCATCTTCAATGCCTCTTCCTTTATCTTACTCCAGACATGCTCAATAATGTTCATGTCTGGTGACTGGGCTGGCCAATCCTGGAGCACCTTGACCTTCTTTGCTTTGAGGAACTTGAGGCTGAAGTACGAGAAGGAGTGCTATCCTGCTGAAGAATTTCCCCTCTCCTGTGGTTTGAAACGTAATGGACAGCAAAAATGTCTTGATACCTCAGGTTGTGTTGATGCTGCCATCCACTCTGCAGATCTCTCGCACACCCCATACTGAATGTAACCTCAAATCATGATTTTTCCTTCACCAAACTTGACTGATTTCTGTGAGAATCTTGGGTCCATGTGGGTTCCAATAGGTCTTCTGCAGTATTCGTGATGCAGTTCAACAGATTATTCATCAGAAGAATCGACCTTCTGCCACTTTTCCAAATGATCAACTAGAAGTCAAGTTATTATTTATTGCTTCTACAACAGGGATGGACGACAAGACTTTACTTGCATTACTTACATTAAAATATTTCAATATTAGTTCTGCCAAAATAAAAGCTTTTGAACACTTGCAAGGGAAGAGATTAACATTAGCATTGTAATTCTACTATAAAATAGTATATTTATTTATTGAGCAATATTTAATTTTACATTACATTTATTTACAGTGCAATTATAATATATTACTATCTTAGACAATAATAATAATATTACAATATTAACAATATTATTATTATTAATGAATACATGGTAAAATTATAACATCTTTGTAAAAAGTTTAAAAAGTATATACAACTGCAAATATAATGTAGAAATCTGAAAATATTTTTCTTTAAATGAATAGCTTGTCACATTGTGCATTTCAAAACAACACAAAGCACTGCGTTCACAAGCGCAGATTATAAACCTGTTTTAAAATTAAGAGCTTAATTTTACATGCAATAGGAACTAAATGAGTGCTAGTTATGCTTTGATCATTTGCAAAATAAACAAAAAAATGTTTTTGCAAAAATAATTACAATATTTGAGTTTTAATACACGTTTTGTTTTAAAATAAAGGTCTATACTGCCAAAATAAAAGTCTCTAAAGTCCTGAGTGTCCATGAGCAAATATACTGCATGTGTATATATATATATATGTGTGTGTGTGTGTGTGTGTGTGTGTGTGTGTGTGTGTGTGTGTGTGTGTATATATATATATATGTTTGTGTGTGTGTGTGTGTGTGTGTGTGTGTGTGTGTGTGTGTGTGTGTGTGTGTGTGTGTGTGTGTGTGTGTGTATATATATATATAGTTGCAAAAAAAGGTGACAAACTAGTATCAGAAGTTGTCACAAAACACAAGTAGAGCTGTCAGATCTTTTGCGGAGAATCTTCTAAAGCAACTATTTTCTGTTCGCCCAAAATATCTCCATGCCTGCCTTCTCAACATCTTTAAAAACGGGAACATTTGAAGACAGAAGAGAAAAACAAAAGCACAAACGCTGAAGCAAACTGAGAATGTGTCTTAAAATAACTCCAGGATTTTTTGAAACACCATCAAGTCCACATTCTGTCTTCCTTTTAATGCTTCAAAAAAGAAAACGACAAGGTTAAGAAAACTACGCTGGACAGACTATCTATTTTATTTCTTCAATTTTAACTCAGTTTTGCCATTATAAGGATTTAAAGGGATAGTTCACTCATTTTTTTATTTCTAAACATTTATGTAATTTTTAACTTCTGCTGAACACAAAATAAAAAGAATCTCTCTCTCTCTCTCTCTCTCTCTCTCTCTCTCTCTCTCTCTCTCTCTCTCTCTCTCTCTCTCTCTCTCTCACACACACACACACACACACACACGTAGGTATTCACCATGCAAAAGTTAATGCCGGATCCATTAAAATAAATACTAGAACACAAAACACAAATATCTGACATTTTCCGGAACAGAATCAGACTCAAATTAAGCACTGGAAACACCCATACACACTCATACACTCATACACTCACACTTACACACACACACACACTACGGCCAATTTAGTTTATTTAATCTATAGCGCATGTCTTTGGACTGTGGGGGAAACTGGAGCACCCAGAGGAAACCCACTCAAACACGAGGAGAACATGCAAACTCCACACAGAAATTCCAACTGAGCTGGGGTTCGAACTAGCGATCTTCTTGCTCTGAGGTGACAGTGCTAACCACTGAGCCACCGTGCCACCTCTTTTCAAAAATAATGTATTCAAATTAAGTGAGATTTTCCTTCAAATAAATGAAATAATCTTCCAATAGGGTAAGCAAGATAAATGTATTTCAAAACCAAAAACAAGTTTATTTTACTCACTCGATTGGTTGATTAATTAGCTTGTTTTAAGGCAAACCTTGCTTAACATATTAACTTGTCTAGAAGATGCTTCTTGATTTAAGAAACTTTTAGATATTTAGACTAGAATTGAGACAACGAGAAATGCCTGTGTGTGTGTTCTTACCCGCTGCTGGATGGTGGCGTGTTTGTGCTCCATTTCTCTCTTCTCCATGGCTGAATCAATCACCAGCTGATCCAGCTATGACCAACAGTTTGGAAAGAAAACATGATGGTGTTGGTTATCAGTCTGTCTGTCTGTGTTTACTGGCACTGCAGATGTGATGGTCAGTTTGGTACTGATGTTAGTGATGTAACCTAGCCAGTCGATCAACTAATTAGACAGAAATCTGATCAGCTCAGGCTCTGGTTGGTCCAGGGGTAAATGTGTTTTACAGCCTGAACATATACAGCAGTTTTTGATGTAGAGTTGAAGTCAGAATTATTAATCCTTCTGAATAATTAGCCCCCCTCAATATTTTTTCTCCCAATTTGTTTACACATTTCTCAATCATAACAGTTTTAATAACTCATTTCTTTTATCTTTGCCATGATGACAGTAAATAATATTTGACTAGATATTTTTTTAAGATACTAGTATTCAGCTTAAAGTGACATTTAAAGGCTTAACTAGGTTAATTAGGCAAGTTAGGGTAATTAGGCAAATCATTAATATATAACGATGGTTTGTTCTGTGTAGACAATAGAAAAAACATATTAAGAGGGCTAATAATATGGACCATAAAATGTTTTTAAAAAAATGAAAAACTGCTTTTATTCTAGCTGAAATAAAACAAGTAAGACTTTCTCCAGAAGAAAAAATATTATCGGAAATACTGTGAAAAATTCCTTGCTCTGTTAAACATCATTTGGGAAATATTTGATTTAATAATTCACAGGAGGGCTAATCATTTTGACTTCAACTGTACATACCATGGTGTTTTATTATTTTAAAGCTAGGTCATTTTTCATCCTTTGTTTGAATGCTAGCAAATTTGTTCAGGTTGTTCAGGTTTCTTCTTTTGGATTAAATAGCTTCAATATAAAAAAATGGTTTTAAAATGTTTCATACTTTTTATTTTGTTCAGCTCATTCTCACTTTATGTTTGTGTGTATTTAATCAATAAAATTCAGACACATTTTAATAATGTTTGAGGTAAATAAAAAGCAATTTATGCTGTATAAGAATGTTTATATACTTAACATGGAATTTTAAACAGTTTTATAAACCTTTTAAACATTCCTATTTGACATTAGATACTGTAGAATAAATGGACCAAAACAGTGTTATAATAAACATATAAAACCGATAACTATAAAAGACCTATTATAATATACTTATAAAATGTCATATAAACATGTCATACATATATCATGCATACATTTTGATACAAAATATGTATAAACAACTATTTTGATACTTATTTTGACTTATATGTATCGAAAAATGTATTTTTAACCTGATGAATGAATTTGTTTATTAAAATTATTTACTTATTTATTTAAATTCATATTTTTTTTGTGGTATTCTTACTTTGCTAAACTTTATGAATTAATTTATATATATTTTTTTTATTTATTATATATTTATGTATTTCACATATCATTTATCACATATAATATAAAGTTTATTAACGAACGAACGAACGAACGAATTCCTGATCTAATAACAAGCATTGCTCACCTCAGCAGCCAGATTCTTCATGTATGGGTCAATCTCATCCAGGAGGTTATAGCCCTGTTGATAGAGCGAATACTGCGCATGCATGAAGGACAACATCTGTAGAAGTAGTGGTAGAAGAAGAAGAAGAAGAAGAAGAAGAAGAAGAAGAAGAAGAAGAAGAAGAAGAAGAAGAAGAAGACCCATAAAGATGATGCAGAGCCCAGAAAATACACAAACTCTACATTTACTGTCCATAAACCATCAGTAATACTCACCGCATCCAAGATCTCAAACTTCTTTTTGGCTTGAAGGACATTGATCTGTGTGGGGAATAAAAAAGGATTTCTATAAAACACTACTACATGTTCACATACTCAGATAACAGTATTTTAACATCATTGAGATACTATTGTAGTTTTTATTATTAAGTTTGAATTAAAGGCTTTACTGTTGTTGATGTTTTCATTTTATGCATTTATGTATTTCATTTATTATTTTATTAGGTTAAAGTGATTTTGTTGTGAATGTATTAGTTTTTTTTTTGTTTTAATTTTAAGATTTATTGTCATTTTAATGCATGAAGGGCAATAAATATCTAAAATAAAAAGCTATTTTTTGTTATATAGATTTTAAGTTTAAAAAAAAAGGTTTTATTTAATTTATACAACCTGTTATAAGTTATATGGAATTCATAAATTTGGTTAAAATTAGTTTTTTCTGCTTAATATTTTAGACAAAAAGGATTTTGATCATACATACAGTGCTCAGCATAAACGAATAGGCAAGGCAAGGCAAGTTTATTTATATAGCATATTTCATACACAGTGGCAATTCAAAGTGCTTTACATAAACAGGAATAAAAGAGACAAGCGTATAAGATAATAAAAACAAATAATAAGAATGGTAAAAAAAATAAATATAAATAAATAGGCATAAAAATAGATAGAATGTGTTATAAAAGAATGAAAAAGAAGAGAAAAACATAATAGTGCGATCTGTCGGAAGTACACACCTCCCAGATCTGTCTTTTAAATTCATATTTTCTATTGGGATGCTAATATTATATTTGTGTATAAATAATAAATTAGTCAGTTCCGAAGCTAAATCTGGAGCTTATCAAAAAAAAAAAATCATAGTCCAAATTTTAGCACACCAAAGTTAATGTTAGGGAAAAATCTTAAACAAAAATAAAATAAAAAAGGAAAACAAAATCAAGAGAAACAAAAACATATTGAACGTTTAACTGAAATTTTGTAGTTTGTAATTTTTTTGCAATATTTAGTTTGAATTTAAAAGTATTCTCTTTCTATACCTAAAGATGTTTGGTGACTAAACTCTTATTTTAATGAATATAACCAATTTCAAGAGTTCACACTTAGCTGATGATTCATCTAAAGCTTATTTGGCATGCTGTCCCGGGAGAGAGCCCCGAGTTCAAGGGATCCTCGAGCTCGGGGCTTCCTCCCGTTTGCAGAGCGAGAGGGGAGCCTGAGCTCAGTGGATCTCAGAACTCCCCATCTGCAGTAGCTAAGGGAACACGTGAGGAAAAAAGGGGGCTAGACAAATGCTTGATTGTTATGCATGATGTATATATTTGAATGGTGGGAGGAAACCGGAGAACCTAGGGAAAACCCACGCGGACAAGGGGAGAATATACGAACTCCTCACAGAAACACCTACCGACCTGGCAGGACCAGGGCTGGCAGTGTTCTTGCTGTGGGGCTAACAGTGCTAACCACTGGGTCTCCGTGCCGCCCGATCTATAGTGAAGGAGGAGAATGGGGAGGAAGGGGGGTTTCTTCCAAACCAAGATAAAGTGGACTGAAAACTGTGGTTATTTATAGTAGCTTATGGCTCATATGATTGGATGATACTGATTAGCTTAATACGAGACCGGCTGTGATAAATCATAAGCATGTGATCCTCTCGAAATTAGTTTATAAATAAACCTCACTTAGTAAAACCATTTTGTTTAAATTCACCAACATATATGATCTTCATTGAAAAATGAATACAAATATTAATTTTCAAAATGGGATGTATTAATTTACGCTGTGCTCTAATTTTAGCGTTAGGCACAGTAAGTCTCAGTGAGCATCAACAAAATGATTAAAAGTGCTAAATCTTCCAGACCTGCAGCACATAGTCGAGAGCGAGGTGTCTGAAGCACTTGCGGGTGAAGTTGAGTGTGCTGGTGGCTTCCTCTACCTCGTGCGGTTTGTTTCGAGGAGCCTGTGCGTTTTTCACCTGCGCGATCTCCAGATCCTCACGCACCTTATCAAACTGCTTCTTTGTGTCCTTGAATTTACGCACGTCTCTGAAAACACAGATACATGTTCGTTAGATGGGACCTTCGTTAGATTATAGAGCCCTATACACTGAATCACATCCCCCAACATCAACACTGAACTGAATCATCCAGGGGCGTAGAATTTGCATGGACTGAGGGAACGTGTCCCCACCAATATCCACCGACTGCAGGAGAATTTTTGGTCACACTTTATTTTGATGGTCCGTTTGTTGAATTTAAGTTACATTGCATCTACAAGCCAACTAATTCTCATTAGATTATAAGTAGACTGTTAGGTTGGGGTTAGGGTTCGGCTGGGATTAGTGTAAATTGACATGTACTTGCAAAGTTTCTTATGGTCAGTTTAATGTCTGTTGATACCGCTCTTTCAACAGATTAAGCAGAGAGTCTACTGATACTCAAATGGACCATCAAAATAAAGTGTCACTGAAATTTCCTGTGCAAAGACACACATACACAAGCGAGGACGGCGGCAGCAAAACAAGAAAAGAAAATAGACATAAGGAGAAGTCACATAAACTCAAGTTTGTTACTGAATGAGTCCATCATGATAATGGTAACGTTAATGCTAGTGTTTTCCCCCCGCTCTAATGCATATTCTAATGCTGGAGCGGGCTGATATCTATTTTTACAGTCTATGGCTGATATAGTCAGCCCTGAAATCTAACTGCAGAATAAACAGCTGTGATACCTATAAATTCCCCTAATCTCTCAAAGTAGCAGGTCGAAATTTGGTTGAAACTATTTGTCAGAAAAACTACAGCCATCTTTTATTAATACTGATATATGAGACATGTTTCATTTGCACTATGGCCTAGGGCTGGGCTGATAAAAGATATTATATCGAATTGTGGTAAAATGTATGTCAATAACAATGACAAACTCTGGAATTTTTTATTCTATATTGATCTAAGAGCCAATCACACAGCAGAAATATGCAACAAAGGGAATCTAAAAGTCTGTTGATATTAGAGATGTACCGAATTTTCGACCACTGAAAATTTATCGGCCAGAAATGTTATGCCAATTAATGGATCCTCTAATTTTTTGTGGCTTCAGTCATTGTTGAGGCACTCTTTTAAATCTGGAATCATTAACAACTGTTACGCCCTGAGACGTATCTTTTGGTGTGCACAATGTGCTTTTGTGTTTCTCTCTCTCTCTCTCTCTCTCTGTGTCTCTCTCGCTCCCTGCAGGTAACTGTGTCCACCTGGTTGTGATCATTGGATCTTTCCAGTGATTGGATGTTGGGAGAGGAGAGAGAGTATTTAACCTGATCTACACTTCAAACCACTGTTGGTGGTGGCTAGATCGTGCAGTGGCTGAACTTTTCTCCACATACAGACCTGGTGTTTGTTAGAGCTTTCAAGATTTGATTTGACTTCAATATTTACAGTGTGATGAAGCTATTTAAGTCAGACTTTACTTTCAGTGATCGTCTTGTTAAGATCTAATAATTTACCCAAAGAGAAGCGAGTCTGGTGGATTTGTTTGTTTGTTTATTTTCAAGGTTTAGAAGGAAGGTGGGTGCCATTTTGATTTTGAATCAGTTTTCTCCTGTTTATGTTGTTTATGATATCAAAATATATATATCGTTCAATATGGAAAATAATTATCGAGATTGCATTTTTGCCATATCGCCCAACCCTACTATGGCTAAAATAAACAGAAGCCTTTCTCAAACTTTCTATTTATCAGTTAATAAACATTCATTACACTATTTAATAAATTAATTTAATGAATTGTATGAAGAACGGATTAATTAAATAAATTGAATAGCATTGCTAGTAATAATGTAAAGGGATTTTGCAGCATATTAAAACATATTGTTTTTTTTGGGGGGGGGGGGGGGTACAAAGGGACAAAGAGGAAGAGAAAATGAATGAATGTTTTGGGGGGTTGGTCCCCACCAATGTCAACAGCAAACCTACGCCCTTGTAATCATCAATAAACAAACTAAAACAAAAATTGAAATCAGAAATGCGAGCCTCGGCCTACGTTACTGGGTTAGGTTTTCTCATACATGGCATTTCTCGTAAATCCACAAAAGGTCGCTGTCTACATTTTTGCGAATCTTAAATATGTTACTGGGCCACCTTTTAGCATTGTACATGCCGTTTACACGTCCATCGCTTTTTTTTTATTTTGGTTTTGTTTTGTTCTTTGCCGGACTCAAACTTCAGTCCGCTCTGCAACCCAAGTCTGATGCTGTACAAGGCGAGCTCCCGAGCAAACTGATCTTCCCAGAAAAGTCGTGGAAAGAAATAGAAGTTGCCAGTAGCATCAAACATCCCCACTTAGCTTTCGTTTTACTCACAAAATGCAGCCGAACATATTCCATGGCACATATTAGCAGTTTATCAAATATATAACCCTAGAAACATATCCCCAGTGAGTCCACTGACCTAAACCCAACCAATAGTGTTTTCAAAGGCAAATGTAAGAGAAAAATATACTGCAACTGCAAAGTTCTACCTTGATTTTGCATTGCTTTATTCTAATTTGTGGAACAGCGCTTCACCCAACTTCAACCGAGCAAACTGACCACAACAGAAAAGTTGTACATATGGAGATAGATAGGTGCAGCTAACAGATTTGATTACAAGTCATCATTAAGTTGCTCAGTATGTAAATAATCCTTTATTCGTCAATAATATGTCCCTGTAAATATCATTAATTTTAAAGAGCCCATATTATGGGTTTTTGAAAATGCCCTTCCATGTAGTGTGTAACACAGCTCTAAGTGAAGTGAAATATCCAGCTAAGGCTTAAATCTGTAAGTGTACAGTGTTTAAAATTATTGATTCATCTAAAAAAGAGTCGACTCATAGTGCTTCAAACGAGTCGTCTTGATAACGAGTCATTAGGTGTTTCGCGATGACGCAGCTACGAAACACAAGTAGTTGGGCGCGCAAACCCGGGAGATTTGAAACCTGCGGCCCCGCCCACTAACAGAAAAAAAAGTCTCACACACACACAGAGACACAGAGACACACAGACACAGGTCGAATGAAGTCACGCTGTGCAGATGGATATTATGGACAGTCTAATCAAAGATGAAACATCAGCAATATAGCCCAGCCTTGAGCAGTTCTGAGTGCTTCTGAAAACTATATGCTTTTAAAGAAGACTTCATCAGTTTGTTAAAGGAAGGATCAGTATAGACTGTCAAAACATGGATCAGTGCATCATGGATCAGTTTCTACTCCCATTTCACCAGTGTAAGTAAGTGCGATTATAATTATTGCCTCGTTTACTCTAGCTTGCAAATTATGTATTTAGTTGTGCTTTGTTACTTGTAACTGCGTGTGCTGTATCAGGTTAACTCTTTATATTCTCATATCGCGTGTAAAGCCACGTTGAAAACGCGACGCGTGCCGCTTTGATTACGGATCGTCAGCTGTTTACACACATGCAACGGACAAGTTTCAAAATATTTCAGCTCAATATTATTGTCTCCTCGTGTGTGTAACGCACGGGTATTCGCGGATATAACTGAGCGCCGCTCCTCTATGGACGCGCCGGCCCTGTGTGTGTGTGTGTCTGTCTCCTCGTGTGTGTAACGCACGGGTATTCGCGGATATAACTGAGCGCCGCTCCTCTATGGACGCGCCGGCCCTGTGTGTGTGTGTGTGTGTGTGTGTCTGTCTCCTCGTGTGTGTAACGCACGGGTATTCGCGGATATAACTGAGCGCCGCTCCTCTATGGACGCGCCGGCCCTGTGTGTGTGTGTGTCTGTCTCCTCGTGTGTGTAACGCACGGGTATTCGCGGATATAACTGAGCGCCGCTCCTCTATGGACGCGCCGGCCCTGTGTGTGTGTGTGTGTGTGTGTGTCTGTCTCCTCGTGTGTGTAACGCACGGGTATTCGCGGATATAACTGAGCGCCGCTCCTCTATGGACGCACCGGCCCTGTGTGTGTGTAACGCACGGGTATTCGGGGATATAACTGAGCGCCGCTCCTCTAAGGACGTGCCGGCCCTCTGTGTGTGTGTGTGTGTGTGTGTGTGTCTCCTCGTGTGTGTAACGCACGGGTATTCGCGTATATAACTGAGCACCGCGCCCTCTCTATTCAGCCGGTCCTCCATAGACGCGCAGGCCCTGTGTGTGTGTGTGTGTGAAAAGAGCAAGAAGACTGTGACAGCCTAGATCTCCTCGCCAGTTCTTGGACTTTTTGCTCAATAAAATAGTTAGTCGTCAGTATTTTCTAGTCCATCGTCTGTGTTTACATTCACCCACTGGCAGCCAAAATCCACTATGAAGCGCGTGTGCACTGTGACTACTTTTATATTGTAGATTAGCAGCTGGGCATTTCACTCTGTCTCACGCTGAAGCCTTGTCTGTGTCGACCAATCGCAGCAGGCTGTCATCGGTCCAATCAGCGCAGATTAGCTTCGCGCTGAGGAGGGGTTTGGGAACAAATGAATCACTGAACGATTCATATGGGAGTCAGTGGGATAATTAGGTAAAAATAAATGCATATTATAAGACCATCAAAGTGTTTTTTGACCTTGCATGCATATTAGACTGTTGTTGGAGACCCTTACAACCTAAATATGACCCTATTTCATGTATAATATGGGCTCTTTAAAAGGAACAAAAATGGTTGTCGTCATACTGCCCCCTAGTGTTCATTTTACCTAGAAGCTGCAGTCAAACCTATTTTTAAATACATTTTTGATGTTTCATTAAAAAACATAGGCTAAAGCACGTATTTCCAATGAGCCTGTGTAGCGAACTGAATGTGTCTAATAACAGAACTTGTTTCACAATCATGAAATTTCATTCCTTGATTTTGATTATTGCCTGTTTTATTTGTAAAACTGCTTTATATAAAGGAATAAAACACTATACACATGAAACTATGGACTTGACTCGAGATGGATTTTAATATGATAACAATATGATATACTGATCTCACTGGGATTTTCATTTTTTTGGGGAACTATTCCTATTCCAGAAGCTTGGGATTCCTGAGACGCAGTTTTAACCCAATATCTCTAAAATAATGATATTACCATCTTAAATGGCACACGCCAGATCTGATAAAACCTCTATATAGTGGTGATCTCCCTGAAATGTCTTTGGTTTTATCAAATAAATCTTCCGCACGTATCAGTGATCACCTGTGATAAATGTATAAGAAGGAATCCCATTATCCTCCATGAGGACACATCAATTATAAATGAGCTCAGAAAGTCAGATCATTATTTATGGTCAACCTGCAGGAAGGGTGGCGTTGAAAAATCCCTCCACGAAGGCTGTGTGTGTGAACGCTTTCATATTGTAAGTAAAATCAAAAACTTATCAGAGTGAAATTTTAAGTATCTTACTTTAATGTTTTTAATAAAAAAAGAAAGATATTTAATTAGAATTGTTTGCTTTATTAAAAGCCCACATCACATCTCCTGCATTTGAGTCTTCGCCTTTTAATCTCACAAAACCTGATGACGAGAATTTGATCACAACAATAGTAATTCTAGATTATGTATTAGCAAAGAAAACCAGAAGTTCAACAAACTAAATAAATACATGAGCACACATGCATATACTTATACAGTTGAAGAAAATATCATTAACGCTCCTGTAAAAAGTAATTATTTTTTAAACATTTCCCAATTGGTGTTTAACAAGGCAATGATATTTTTCACAGTGTTTCCAATTATATATACAGACTATATATTAGATTATTATTTTTTTTATTTATAAATATATTTATAAAATATTTATAAACAGCAAAATCTGTTATAAATATAAGGGTAAGTGATATTTCTGTTTGACTATTGTGTATTAAAATGTAGTCCGGTAAACTCACTCTTTCACAAAGTTGTGCAGCTGCTGCTTGACCGATCTCTGTGCTTGATCAAACAGTATCTGAAACACAAAATAAACATCAACATGAAGAAATGTTTATACCGCATGACATCTGAATATCTCTTTATTAGGCTTTATAAATAAATATATGAGGAAAAAAAAAACACAAGCCTATTTTCAGAGAAACACAGCTCAAGATAAGCTTATAATGAAGCGTTCAATAGGAAATGTCATTCAGTGGATATCCTCTATTAGTCCCGGAACAGCTTTCTCATCATCAAATCACTGCCCTAAGATTAAGGATTAAGTAAGGACTATTAGTTTAGACTATTTCCATTAAAACCAACTAAAATTTTTAGTTTAAACTTTGTATAACTAAAAAAATTGTTAAAAACTGATTAAGTTATTAAAATAAGTTACATACACACACACACACACACACACACACACACACACACACACACACACATATATATATATACACATTTATGGTAAATTATGTAAAAAAAAAGCTTAAGAAAATAGATTTCAGTGAAACTGTAAAGTTTTTTTATTGTTTTGTTTGTTTTCTCAGTGCAGGAGAAGAAACAGTTTTTAAAAATATGTATTGTAATTCAAATATATACAGTGATAAGTTATTAAACAGCGACAAAAGACACACATAAGTCTATTTTGCATGTATTGCTTCTGTCAGACTGAAAAAACACTCATTAATAACATCTGAAAGTCTAAAATCTGTCTTGACTGCTGCATGTAATGCTATACTGTCAACCCTAGATGGCGCTCCTGCATGCGATTAATCAGCGCTGTACATATAAACCTTTGAGTACGACCTCTAAACACACATACACACACACATATTCATCATCATCATCCTCACAGCCTCATTGAGATTCAGTGTGAGTCTGAATCTGAGCTGACGGCGGATGCCAAGCTGCAGCGGCGGAGGGAAAATAGGTCAGTCGGGCAAACTGAGAAAGACACGAACAAATGAAACAGCAGGAAAAAATGGATGCAGGACACACTGCTTCAGTCACATCCACATCAGCACTAACCATCCCACAACCCTTCAGGTCTGTTCAACAGCTCTGAGATCGACTCAAACACGTTTATCTGTGATAGTCAGCATTTAGTAAAGGAGAGATACAGTATGGGCTGTAAAAATGCTACAATATGTAACCTACAGTAAGTTTCCTTAATATATACAGTCTTGTTTGACATTACTATGCTTCTTTGTTTTTACATCATCAGTGATGTACATTAGAGTTTAATTTAACATCTAATTTTGATAAATAATGCATTATTTGCATTCATTTATTCATGTGTGTTACCCTGATGATGTTTACTAGTGCATACTACTATATAGCATGTTCTCCCCATGTTGGCGTGGGTTTCCTCCGGGTTCTTCAGTCCAAAGACAAGCGCTATAGGTGAATTGACTCAACTAAAATGGCCGTAGTGTATGTGTATGGATGTTTCCCAGTACTGGGTTGTGGCTGGATGGGCATCTGATGTGTGAAACATGTGCTGGATAAGTGGTGGGTCATTCCGCTGTGGTGGCCCCTGATGAATAAACAGACTAAGCTGAAGGAAAATGAATGAATGCTTGTGGAAAAGAGCACTGGTTTGTCATATGACTTTCTCATCTTATGGTTTTATTTTTGTCAACGTAACAAAGGTAACTAGATGTTAGGACTTCAAAACATTGCTGTATATGAAATATGAAAGTTTACACGGGGAGTATATATATATATATATATATATATATATATATATATATATATACATATATATATATATATATATATATATATATATATATATATATATATATATATATATATATAAGGGCTGTCAAATGATAAAAACACAGGCATGTAAGTGCCATTTGAATTTCAAAACAATCAATGCCAATAACAAACAAAAATTATTTCCATGTTGGATTAAGTAGACTACAAACACACAAACACAAAGACAACGCGCGCAGTACAGCGCACCCGGTGAGCGAGGGATCCCTTCAGATTCATCAACACGCACGATCGTGTTCATCAAATTCGCCTAAACTAGGCGCTCTAAGGTATAGCTATATTGAACAAGCAAGAATTCTGACACTGCAATGTGAAACAGACGCTTTACAAAAGTTGCGTTTAGGAGGAAACACGTCAAACTTACTGAAACATTTGAGGGCTCATAGAAGCAACTTAAAGGCAGAGAAATGGACTGTCTTTGACAGCTTGCGACTTCATCTGGCACTTTCAGTGAGTACATTTACATGGACATCAATACTCCACTTTTATGATTAAGATAATACTGATTAAGAGTCTACCATGTAAGCAGCGATTTTTTCGACACCGAGTCCCGAAATGCGGAGGTTTTTCTTTCCGTTCAAATTCAAATCAAATTCCATTAAAACATCCTGAATGAAAATATGCTGAATGAGAGTGAACTGCAGTTAAAGTCTAAAGATTAAAAATGAAACACCCATAATTGCATGAAACTCTGGAGGAAACACAAGATAGCCCGGTGATGCGACATTAAATGTTTTATACTGAAACTTTCCTTCTAAAAGCGCATCCTTGGTCTTATCCAAATTTCTTTGCACGTTAAACACACATCGGCCACAACAGGAAATAAAAAAAGTGCAACTGCGTTATTTGCGTACATTTTTTTAACACGTTAAATATTTCAAATTAATCACATGCATTAACGCGCTAATTTTGACAGCCCTAATATATATATATATATATATATATATATATATATATATATATATATATATATATATATATATATATATATATATATAGTTGAAGTCAGAATTATTAGCTCCCCTGAATTATTAACCACACTGTTTATTTTTTCCCCAATTTCTGTTTCTAAACATAATAGTTTTAATAACTCATTTCTAATAACTGATTTATTTTATCTTTGTCATGATGACAGTAAATAATATTTTACTATTTAATATTTTATATTTAATAATTATTATTACAGAATTTATTTATGTATTGCATGAATAATACATATTCTATTAGTTTAATTAGGGGTTAATGTCAGTTATGTTAATTTAGATATTTTAAAAATTGGAAAAGGGTGGCATGATGACTTAGTGGTTAGCACTGTCACCTCACAGCAAGAAGATTGCTGGTTTGAGTCCCGGCTGTGCCAGTTGGGGTTTCTGTTTGGAGTTTGCATATTCTCCTCGTGTTCAGGTGGGTTTCCTCCGAGTGCTCCGGTTTCCCCCACAGTACAAAGACATGCACTATAGGTGAATTGGGTGAACTAAATTGGCCTTAGTGTATAAGTGCAAGAGTGTATGGGTGTTTCCCAGTACTTTGTTGCAGCTGGAAGGGCATCCGCCACGTAAAACATATGCTAGAATAGTTGGCAGTTCATTCCGCTGTGGCAACCCCTAATAAATAAGGGACTAAGCTGGAAGGAAAATGAATGAAAAATTGGAATATATATATATATATATGAATTTTTTTTATTTACTCTTTTTATTATAAAAAACAGAACTAAACATTGTTTTCCTTCCGTCATTATTACATTATTACATTATCATATTCCCATATTTTGCATATTGGTAGACTGTGTTTCTTCATCAGAACAGAGATGATGGAATTAACATCTGGACAGCACTGAAGAGACCTCAAGCCAATCTGGAAAAACTTCAGTGATGTAAAATGTTATCATAGCACATGAGCTGTTTGGGAAGTGATGTCATCATAAAACTTCCTTAACGGCATGATCCAATAACGGAAGTGTCTGGAAAGCGGGTGAAAGGATCTTGAGGGTTAATGAGGGGTAATCATGTTCATACAGATGGTCCTGCAGTAAATCTGGTGCACGGACTGAAGCCATGAGCCCGTGTGGTTTCTGGACATTTGGGCATTGTGGGTACAGTAACCTTTGGGTTTGGCTTTCATACTGTTAGTGAGATGCAGGGGAATTCAGGACATTATTGAGCATAACCACACACTCTTCACATTACAGATGCTCATCATAACGTCACAAGACACAGACTGCACATGAAAACAAGAGAAACCATTACTAAATAGTCGAATAACACCACTTTTAAAAGACTATCAACTATCAAAACAACTATAAATAATAATATTTTAGTAATAATTATATAACAAATACAATATATATTTAAATATTTGCATACAAATTACATTATAAATAAATACATTGTCTTATTTAAACAAAATGTAGTTAAAGATTTATTTTGCATTTAAGTATTTTATAAATATTTATATATTTTCTTATTTTAAACATATTTTTCTTAATGTATATAGTATATAGTTCTATGTAATATAAATTCAAAACTATATATAATTAATTATTTAAATAATATGTGCAGATATTGTGGTAATATATCTTAAATAATTCTTTATTTAAATGTGATGTCTAAATATAAATAAATAAATAAATAAATAAATAAATGTACTTTAAATTTAACATGAATGTACAAATATTCAAGAGTATGATTTTATCTAATATTAAATTGTATAAATGTCTTTATTTTGTATTTACTTCAGTTGTCAAAATTAAATTCAGCTTATATATGTATGATATATATGTATGAACAATGATGAAATATCTGTTATTAACAATATACAATTTTTTTTTCATTTTCACTGGTTATGTATGCTTTTATGACAATTTATTAAGATAATACATTTATAAACTGATACAGTAAATTTGATAATAATAATAATAATAAAAAAAATATATATATAAATAATATTTCTGACTACATATGTATATTGTATATAATATGTATAAATTAGAGATTATTAAACTATTAGAGATTTAAAGATACATTCTAAATTATTGATATTGTATTAATGTGTTAAATATAAAAAATGTATACAAATAAAATAATTTACAATTAAATTAAAACGTAAATAAATAAAAATTTATGTTGTCTTTAAACTATATATAATAATTCAATCTTATATGAATGTAATATATATATAATAAATAATAAAAAATTATACATATATATATATATATATATATATATATATATATATATATATATATATATATATATATATATATATACATATATTAGATTTGTTATTAATTATATAAATGTCTTTATTTTGTATTTAACTTTAGCTGTCAAAATTAATTCCAGAATATGTCTGAATTGTATGCATGTAACCATCTACACACTAGCACAATGGTGAAATATCAGTTATTAAACAATATGCAATCATTTTTGTTCCCCTTTTCACTGGTTAAGTATACTTTTATGACACTTTTACGTACAATATGTTTAAAAATAGATATATACAATGTAGTAAAAAAAAAAAAAAAAAAAAAAAAAAAAAAAATAATAATATATATATATATATATATATATATATATATATATATATATATATTCATTTATTCATTAATTTTCTTTTCGGCTTAGTCCCTTTATTAACCAGGGGTCACCACAGCGGAATGAACCGCCAACTTATCGAGCACATGTTTTACATGTTTAGAAATGTGCTAAAAAAAATCTTCTCTCCGCTAAACAGTAGTTGGGGGAAAAAATAAACAGGGGGGCTAATAATTCTGACTTCAACTGTACATGCACATCTAGTGTAAATAAACATATTACAATTAATGTGTTATTTAAATAATATATATTACTTTAATTATGAATTAATTTAATATGAATGTATCATTAATCTGCATTAAGTGTATGAATTTATGTATTTAATAGGAATTCAGGATATGTATTTATGTATGCATATAGATATCAATGCACTTCATAATTTCTCATAAATAATCACAAAATATCAGTTATTAAATAATAAATATGAAAGATTTTTCCCTTTTCACACAGTTCAAGTGTGTTTATGACTAGTATCTGTGAATGCGACCTCGCTCACACACATAACATTTCCGATTAAATACTCAATTAGCACTTGGCTTTGTCTCAAACCCCAATATGTCAGTTTATGAAGTGCGCACAAACACACACAGGGTTTCTCTCTCTGCTTCTGCCAAAGAACAGCGACTGACAGACGGACGGTCCTTTCCAAAAACCTGCTCCTTCATTTATTTGAAGGCGTCTGGATGCAGAAAAGACCGCTGACGTCTATTAGAGCTCTGTGTGGTGATTTTTATAGAGCGATCTTTGTTGTCTAACTGTAGAGGAGGCTGTAAACCTCCACGTGAGGCACAGAGGAGCACAAAAACATCCTCATTTATCACCAGACATGCACCTTATTTAGGCCCCGCTGAAGTTTATGGCACAATAAAGCAACCCACATGAGGAAAGAGTCAAGTGATCTGCTTCAGCTTCAATTCAATCACATCTGCATCTGGGTTTATACACCCTGAATGACATTTCAGACTGTAAAAAATGCTGTGTTGTCCCAACACAAATCGATTAAGTTAACTTCATAATTGTAACATATTTAAGTGAATTGAACATAAAACAATTAAGCTGTCCCCAAAGTAACCTTAATTGTGTTGATTCAACTCATTTTAAATAAGTACTTTGAACAATCAGCATTTTTGAGTGTGTTGAGTGAGTGAGTGAGTGAGTGAGTGAGTGAGTAAGTGAGTGAGTGAGTGAAAAGGTTTTTTCCCTTGTCAACGCAATTCTTAATGTATTTTTGGGATTCTGTCTGCATCATCATACAGTGGTGTGAAAAAGTGTTTGCCCCCTTAATGATTTCTCGTTTTTCTGCATGTTTGCCACATTTTATTGCTTCAGATCATCAAACAAATTTAAATATTAGTCAAAGATAACAGGAGTAAGCACATCATGTCGTTTTAAATGAAGATCCTTTATTATTCAGTGTTTAAATTAAATTAATTATAAAGTGCCCCCTTATATTTAATATTTATACTAAAATATTTAATTTATCTTATCTCCCTTATATCTTATATTTAACAAACAAAGAAGTATTTTTATTTAAATAAAAAAAATAATAAATAAATAACCAACCTGGGGTCTCATTTACAAATGTGGTGTACACACAAATCATGGTTGGAAATGTGCATTTACAACAGGGGTGTCCAAATTATGGCCCGCGGCCATATATATATATGTGTGATGTATGTAAAATTTGGCCTGGGACAATGTTTTTTTTGCATCTGGCCCTCGGCCCAAAAAGTTTGGACACCCCTGGTTTACAACTTCCCACTAGGGTTGGGTTGATAGACAATGCCATCGTCCATCGTCAATGGCTGACAGACATCAAGGTGCTGAGCCAGCATCACGATCCTTTGCCCCTCCCCCGTCGTAGCACCCCGTTTACACTAATCCAACTTAGTTTTAAAATGGCATTTTAGAACAAAAACGATCCACATCCACTCTGGCGTTTCATCAAGCATTTCTGAACAGCCCTCCGTCCACACTATACTGTTGAAAACACACATCACATGACCACACACACACTCTGTCATGCCCTCTAGCATTTGCGCACTTCTGAGCTTCAGGTAGTTAGCGGGTGCTTTGAGCACAAAACCCCAGAGAGCAGTACACGTCGGACAGTTTATTAAGGATGTACCACTGGATCACGACTCACTATAGTTGTTAAACATGATGTTTAATTAATCTTGTTTCTATCTAACGACTCTTCGTTTTTTTACTCTATCAGGTAACGTGTCATAGCGTCAGTACACTGCTTCAATCTTTCGCTTTCACGCTTGTACTTATTAATTTTAGCCAAAACCTCAGATACTGTTGCTTGGTTTCTGTTGGTTGTGCACTTTCTTTACCAACCAAATTCGTCGACTTCGTTGGCGACTAACCAAGTTAGATGGGTTTTAGTGACCATGAGAGTGATGCAGACTGAACATTTGATAAGAGCAGTGATGGAGACAGTTCAAGTAAGTTAGCTATGAGGCAGATAAGACAGGTGTAGTATAGTATATAGTATAATATATAAACATTGTTAGCTAGTAGCTACATTACTCTGATGCATCTGGATATACTAGACTAGTTATTTATTTGCTATAATATTTACTGGAGAAAATATTTATATTTACTGTATGTTGTATACATGATAATACAATATTATGATTGTTTTCAATAATATTCAGCAAAAAAAGAATGGAATAAATGAAAGCTGTTGGAATATCAGTTGTTGGAAAGTATGTATAAGGTGTCATCTAATAAGTTCTGTGTTAAAGCGTGTAAAAAATGGCTGTGATTTCAACAGTAAAAATGCTACAGTAAAAATCTGTAACCTGGTTAACAGTATGTTTCCTTAATATATACGGCGAATAACAGCAAATTGACTTTCCCAGACTTCCCTGCATAGCACATCACTTTCTATGCTTTTTTTCTTGACATTACTATGGACCTTTTTAGTTGTTTCCTTATCAGTTCTGTACATTAGAGATTTATGTTACATGTAATGTTGATAAACAATGTTTATTTCATGACTTTTATGCCTGTTACCTGGTGTTTAGTAGCTGTGTGAATGACACTGAGCACCTTCTATACACTGATACACTTTTCTGCTTGTGGGAAAAGTTGTTTGTGATGAGCTTTGATTTATTATATAACTTTCTCATCCCCTCCAGCATATGGCTGTGTTGACGTGTCTATGTGTGTAACAAAAGAAGTGTAGATGTTGATAATTCAAAATACAGACATATTACATCTATAAATTAATGAAATAAGGTTTGCAAAAAAAATATGTTTGCAAACCTACCTAAAGATACAACCAAAAATTAGAGCGATAATGTGGAGAATATTGCTCTTGTGTTGAGCCCAATGAGCCTTGCATCTAAAAATAGAGCAAGGGTGTTCCTTTAGTGATATTGCTTCGACTCATGCTGAAAATGGCGGACGTGAATCAACAAACTGAGGATATGATGACACGCCTGTCCATCAATATTGGTGGGCAGGGAGGCCGCTCTCCTACGTAAAGTTGCGGTCGGTTTGAAAACCGCTCCAATTGGTCCACCGTTTTTATAATGTTAAATTGAAAAAAAAAAGCACTGGGTGTGTTTATATCACCCCAATATGACAGTCTATACACCATACATGCACACATGTCTGTCCAAACAGCTTGAAAAGTAGATTTTTCACCATAGGTGCCCTTTAAGCCATTTTGAGAAAATAAAAACAATCAAATTTTTTTTTATAGATCTATCATAATGCGTGCAGTAGAGGGTTGAACGTTTACTTAATTTAACCACTTATAATCATCAAATAATTAACTATAATCATTCATTCATTCATTTTATTTTCAGCTTAGTCCCTTTATTAATTCGGGGTCGCCACAGTGGAATGAACCACCAACTTATCAAGCACATGTTTTACACAGCGGATGCCCTTCCAGCTGCAACCCATCACTGGGAAACACCCATACACTCGCATTCACACACATACACTACGGACAATTTTAGCTTACGCAATTCACCTGTACCACATGTCTTTGGACTTGTGGAGGAAACCGGAGCACGCAGAGGAAACCCACGTGAACACTGGGAGAAACTCCACACAGAAATGCCAACTGACCCAGCTGAGTATTAAACCAGCGACCTTCTTGCTGTGAGGTGACAGCACTACCTACTGCGCAACCGTGTCATCCTAACTATAATCAGTAGTAAATAAAATAAAGAAAGAAAGAAAGAAAGAAAGAAAGAAAGAATAAACTTTTAGAAAGGTTTCTATGCAAATTTTATAAATCAGACCAATGGCTAATAATAATGACAAATATTTAAGGCATTCTGTAGAATAAATGTGTTTGTTTAAATTCAGCCCTTAAAAACTGCTTGCAACCATCTACCTTCAAATAAATCCAATGAATCGTTATTTTCAGTGTACTAAACTGAATTCCAAGCAAAAGCCTTTGGGTCTGGGCTGATGCGGCATTAATGGAGGTCTGTTACGTGTGTGTTGTCCTCACTGTAAGTGCTCCTGTTCACTGAGGCATGTGTTTGTCTTTCTGCATCCATTTATATAAGTGACCCTGGAGCGTTCATGTTTCTGCCACACTGAACACACTGCTCAGGTGCCATACACGCACACGCACACGCACACACACGCACACACACACACACTCCTCTGATGACCTGACCATTAACCTGGTTTGTGATGTCACTTCATGTGGTGCTGCAGGCCTCTATAAAGAGCAGAGCACATCAAACACAACACACAGCGGGTCACAGAGAGAGAGGTCCACGGGGGTGAAGGGTCACATTCGGCACCTCTCTGAGAGATGCGGGACAACACACTTATAGAAGCAACAGATGAACGCCACAAACTAACAATAGCCTCGTCCTGACCAAACATCAGCTGCCTGACATTTACTGAAGAAAACCAGACTGACAAATCAATCAATCAATCAATCAATTAATCAATCAATCAATCAATCAATCAGTCTGTGGTACAAATCTATCTTTCTACCTATCCATCCATCTATCTATCTATCTATCTATCTATCTATCTATCTATCTATCTATCTATCTATCTATCTATCTATCTATCTATCTATCTATCTATCTATCTATCTATCTATCTATCTATTGTTGTATCTATCTATCTATCTATCATTGTATCTATCTATCTATCCATCCATCCATCCATCCATCCATCCATCCATCCATCCATCCATCTATCTATCTATCTATCTATCTATCTATCTATCTATCTATCTATCTATCTATCTATCTATCTATCTATCTATCTATCTATCTTCTATCCATCCATCCATCCATCCATCCATCCATCCATCCATCCATCTATCTATCTATCTATCTATCTATCTATCTATCTATCTATCTATCTATCTATCTATCTATCTATCTATCTATCTATCTATCTATCTATTTTCTATCCATCCATCCATCCATCCATCTATCTATCTATTTTCTATCAATCCATCAATCCATCCATCCATCCATCCATCCATCCATCCATCTATCTATCTATCTATCTATCTATCTATCTATCTATCTATCTATCTATCTATCTATCTATCTATCTATCTATCTATCTATCTATCTATCTATCTATCTATCTATCTATCTATCTATCTATCCATCCATCCATCCATCCATCCATCCATCCATCCATCCATCCATCCATCCATCCATCCATCTATCTATCTATTTTCTATCCATCCATCCATCCATCCATCCATCCTGTCTGTCTGTCTGTCTGTCTGTCTGTCTATCTATCTATCTATCTATCTATCTATCTATCTATCTATCTATCTATCTATCTATCTATCTATCTATCTATCTATCTATCTATCTATCTATCTATCTATCTATCTATCTACACAATACAAATAAAACAGATTTTAATATGAATTTCATCAACAAACACCCTTAATGTGTTTACACAGTAAGTTATACAGTAAGTACAGTAATAGAGTAAGTTATATCTTTAAATCTCTATATACTTCCCACCTACTTTATTTAGCCACAATGACTTCTAGGACTTCTAGAGCGATTACTGCACTCAAGTCTGCATTCGATGGATCCTCGATATCAGGAATGCATCTGGGTTCTGTCATGGGTCCTCTGTTCTTGCGGTCTTGAGTATTCCAACTGAACTTTAGCAATTGATAATGACGTTACATAAGAACACAAAATCACTTACGAATGCATATTGAGAAACAGCCACCGTCTCTGGCAGCCAGAAAAGACACAGAGCAGAGCACCTTCACGATAGCAGAGCTTCTCACACACACACACACACACCACACACACACCGGGGGAAACACATTAACATTTCACATGATGACACTAAGAGTCACTCTCAGTGGATCAATCCCACATTCGCTCAGAGGAGAAATAAAGAAAGAAAAGAGACGTACCATGTGATAGTTGACAATCTCCTGCAAACCCTCGCCACACTTTTCCAGACAATCCTGCAAAAACACAACAACAGGTCACCGTCATCACAATTCACAATTGCTTATTAGGAGTAGGACGAAAACAATCTGTGTGTGCAATATTTGCGACCAAGAGAATTGGTGTGTATTTAAAGGGGTAGTTCACCCAAAAATGAACATTCTGTCACCATTTATTCACCCTTGACTTGATCCAAACCAGTTTGACAAGAAGATATTTTGAGAAATGCTGGAAACCTGACTGGATGTGTCTGTATCCAGTGCCATTCAGAGACTTTACAGAGGCTCAAAAAAAAAAGGGGGGGGGGTTGTTATGACCTGAAGGGATGCCTGATCTGTCCTATGCACCAGGTGAGAGCCGCTGCCATTGGAATAGTCTGCGATCCATGGGGTGTTAAATATTGTACCAAATAGCTGAGGACTGGGGAAAGGGGGTGAAATTCCAGGAGTTTTCTGGGAGAAAGGACAAAACGGGAATGTTGGCAGGTATGGGTGACACCTTTTTAAAAGGTACACATTTGCACTTAAAGGGTTCATTTTGGTACCTCAAAAGTATATATTAGTACCTAAATATTTTAGGAGGAACACTTTTGTACTATTAAGGTACTAATTTGTACCCTTGAGGTATTAATTTGGAATTTTTAGGTACAAATTTGTATCTTTTGAAAAGGTAACACCCGAGTGACAGCTCGTGTACCTTTATTTCTGAGAATGTATTTGTTTTTCCTAACATGGAGGTCAATGGTTACAGGTTTTCAGCTTTCTTCAAAAACAAACCCTTCCAGTGTTCAACAAAAGAAAGACATAAAGGTTTGAAAGGGTGAGTAAATAGTGAGTGCATTTTCATTTTCGTGTGAACTATCCCTTTAAATCATATTCGTTGTTGTTTGTTCAGCACTCATGCATTACAATCCAGGTGAGCAAATGCAGAAAACATTAATATTAAAAAGCCTAAAGGAGGGCGGCATGGTGGCTCAGTGGGTAGCACTGTCGCCTCACAGCCAGAAGGTCGCTGGTTCGAGTCCCGGTTAGACCAGTTGGCATTTCTGTGTGAAGTTTGCATGTTCTCCCCGTGTTGGCGTGGGTTTCCTCCAGGTGCTCCGGTTTCACATACAGTCCAATCACATACGCTATAGGTGAATTGGGTGAACAAAATGAAACATTAGCCACTGTGCAAAACATAAGCCGGAATAGTTGGTGGTTTATTCCACTGTGGTAACCCCTGATAAATAAGGGACTAAGCTGAAGAAAAATGAATGAATGAATGAATGAATGAAGCCTAAAGGATTATCAGTAGTACCATTAAAATTGTTGTTGAAACCATATTATTATTTAGAAATAATACTAAATTTAAAAGTATTGTTCTTTTCAATCCAGTTCAATCAAGTTCTTATTATAATCAAATTAATCAAGTTCTAATCCTCTTTAAATTAACTTACTTTCAAAAGGTGATTAAGTCTTTAAATCACAACATTGCCGGCAGCTAGCTCTCTGCAACTCTGACATGGTCGCCTGCTGAAGCTAAGCAGGGCTGTGCCTGGATGGGAGACCACATGGGAAAGCTAGGTTTCTGCCGGAACCTGTTAGTGGGGCCAGCAGGGGGCACTCAACCTGCAGTCTGTTTGGGTCCTAACGCCCCAGTATAGTGAAGGGGACTCTATACTATACTTTATTTTTCTGAGGTCCTGACTCTCTGTGGTCGTGAAAAATCCCAGGATGTCCTAGCGGTTTAACCCCGGCATCCTGGCCAAATTTGTCCACTGGCCTTCGTCCATCATGGCCTCCTAACCATCCCCGTATCATACTAATCTCCTGTCACCAATCAGCTGGTGTGTGGTGTGCGGTCTGGCGCAGTATGGCTGCAGTCATGTCATCCGGGTGGATGCTACACAATGGTGGTGGATGAGGAGATTCCACCCAATTGTGTAAAGCGCTTTGAGAGTCTAAAAAAGTGCTATATAAATGTATAAATGTAAAATGTTTACATCAAAACTATAAACTATAATCCCAGTTTATAGTTTAATATCCACACAACACATGCATATAACATAAAATAAACATTTAAACTAATTGTAACATTTACTAATCCATCATTAAACATACAAATATCTAATAAATAATACATAATTTATTAGCCTAAAGATATCAACTTAATTTTGTTATTGTCGGTTGATATCCCCACCAATATATCATGCATCTAAACCTAATATTCTCACTGATTAACATTCACTGTCTGTCTAACATGGAAAATGAGTCCTGCTGAGTGAGCAACAGCTTGTGTCCAAATGGAAATGTAATTGTGGGTCTGACTCTGTGGAAAATGCAAATAGCAGCAGGTTTTAATAAGATGCTCAACATTAGTCAGCTTGGGTACAAGGGGGAAAAGAAGCCAAAAAGACTCTTAATAGCATTTTCAGATGGCGGCATTGAGTCTAACTCTATTGGCACTACTGACAGAGAGAAAGACGAGAGTTCGGGAACCCGGCCTGCTTCTTTTGACTAAATCCATGTCTAATCAGGGTTAGAGTGTCTGAGACGCTGCAAACAGCAGCCTGACGCCCTCAGACTGCCAGTAAAGAGCTCACAATTAGAAGCAGACGTGTGTTGTGGAGGCTGGAGAAATGAGAAGAAACACATTACAATTGAATGATTTATGGTGGAGTTTTGTTAACTGTTGCTGAACGCCGGTGTTTATCTACAGCACAATGCTGAAGGAATATGATGAAAAAGGAATACTGAAGAAACTGATATTTCTTGTGTTTGTATAAGAGGATTCTTGAATTGGTCAAAAAGACTCTTTGAACATCAAAGTCAAAAAAATTTAATGAAATTAAAATTAATAAAATTAAACTGAACAAAAATGAAAATTAAATTAAATTAAATTAAATTGAACTAAATAAAAATTAATGAAATTAAACTGAACTAATAAATGCAATTAAATTAAATTAAACTAAATAAAATCAAATCAAAAAATAATAAATTAAACTAAACTAAACAAAAAAATATGAAAATTACATTAAATTAAATTAAATAAAAAATAATTTAATTAAACTAAACTAAACTAAAAAATATAAAATAAATTAAATTAAATAAAACATAATAAAATTTAACTAAACTAAACTTACTAAAAATATAATTAAACTAAATTAAATTTAATTCAAACTAATAAAATTAAAATAAAATAAAATAAAATAATAAAAAATTTTATTAAATGAAACTAAAATAAATAAAATAAAAATTAATCAAATTAAACTAAACTAAATCAAAAAACATAAAATAAAATTAAAACTTATAAAATTAAACAAATTTTTTTTTAAATTAAATTAAACTAAATAAAACTAAGTGTAATTAAATTAAACTAAACTAAAATAAAATAAAAATTAATAAAATTAAACTAAAATAAAAAATAAATAAATAAAACAAAATAAAATAAAATAAGAAAAAATAAAAATAAACAAAATAAATACATAAAATAAATAAAATAACTAGTAAACTAGTAATTATAATAATTTTATAATAAAAAAACATACAACACAAATAATACACTTAAAATTTTAAATGAATTATTTGTTTATTTAAATTTAATTTGTTTGAATTTAAATAGGATAATTCTTAATAAAAAAAGCTATAAATGTGTATTTAAAAATATTAAATAAAATATTAAAAATAAACCAAAACAACAATCATAAATCTACAACCAAACAAGAAAATAATAATAATAATAATAATAATAATAATAATAATAATAATATTGATAATAATAATAATAATAATAATAATAATAATAATAATAATAATATTGATAATAATAATAATAATAATAATAATAATAATAATAATAATATTGATAATAATAATAATAATAATAATAATAATAATAATAATAATAATAATATTGATAATAATAATAATAATAATAATAATAATAATATTGATAATAATAATAATAATAATAATAATAATAATAATAATATTGATAATAATAATAATAATAAGAATAATAATAAGAATAATAATAATAATAATAATAATAATAATAATATTGATAATAATAATAATAATAATAATAATAATAATAATAATAATAGCTGAATTGTATACAAAACAAATAGATAATTTTATGGTTTCGAAAATTAAAGTTATTTTATAATAGTATAGCATGACCCAATTATGAACAAGACTTGTACATTCATAGATCTTGTATTAATCATATATTTACATATACTAATGCATTATTAACATCCAATTTCATGCTTATTAACATCAGTTAATGCATTTACTAACATGAACAAATAATGAACAATGCATTTATTACAGTTTATGTTCATGTTTCGTTATTGTTAGTTAATGATCCCATTACCATTGTTTATAGTTAGTTCATGTTCACTGGGCATTAACTAATACTTACTGTAACGCAAGTGTTGAATATTCTGAATATTCTATTATGCAAACACCACTATTTTTGGACAGTATTTTTGTTTCTGAAAAGGTTAAAAAAGAATGACTAATAATAATAATAATAATAATAATAATAATAATAATAATAATAATAATAATAATAATAATGATGATGATGATGATGATGATGATGATGATGATTTATTATTATTATTATTATTATTATTATTATTATTATTATTATTATTAATAGAATCATCATGATCCACATTCCTTACATTTCCACTCCTCCGGTTGTGATCAGAATTGATAAGCAGACCAAACACACAGAAAAGTGAAATAAGAAATATTACCGATATCATCTGGTCCTTCTTGCAGTGCTGGGACAGGTCACGGATGCCGTTGATAAAGAGCTTGTTGGCAGTGACATACGCTTTCCCAGCTTCAATCATCCCACCACAAAGCTTCACCAGCTATTCATCAAATGCACAGAGAGACAGAAAAAAGGAGGAGAACATTAGACACAATGATACAGGCAGCAGAAACATAAAGCTGTTTACTGATTTGTTCAGTGAACGATTCTTAAAGTTACATTATTACAACAGTAGGTGGCGACTAGGAGTGCTGTCGTGTTATTTTTTATTATTTTTTCTACTTTATTAATGCCACAATAAGAAGAGGTATCACGTTAGCCGAGAGAGGAAAAATATATTTAAAAATTAAATATAATTTGAAGTCATTTATAAAATGGGAAAAGTTTGGTTTACATCAGGGATGCCCAAACTTTTTCTTATTAAGGGCCAAAAACCTAACTTGATTGACAGTGGTGGGCCGGAGTTAAATAAACCAAACTATTACATTAAAGTTGCCATGATAAGTTCCTAATTTATGAATATTTAAAAATATATTTAAAAAATACTTTAATCGTATTAATAATTATGTATATTTACATTTTATAATGAACTTCGTATAATAAAAACAAACAATCCCATTTATAACACAATGGTGTTCATGGGAATGGGTATGAGAATGAGAAAGGGGTTCATTGTGGAGTACATTGAATACACTTGTACTCATTCCATATAAAACTAATAGTCCTCATTTCATTACTTGAGTCATTACATACAAAAATGTTGAACTAGTTTTCTAAATCTGTCAAGCAAGTTTTATAAATATTTAACTTTTCTTTTTTCCTGAAAATGTCTTCTAAATTGAACAATTTCATGAATGATTTACAGACCTGTGTATGTTGTAGGTTCAGTTCCAATATGTACTGCAATATTGTTTGGAGTTGTGCACAGCTCTACCCAAAGGAGGTTTATGTTTGTTGTGAATAAGGGTGTATTTATTCTTTTGCACAATGCTGTGTATAAATTACAATTGGAGAGAGCATATGCAGTAAAAATGTGAAAAATACATATTCAGTGTCTTGTACTCAGATACCTCACTAAATGCAGTGATGTCTAACTTTACTGTAGTTTTCAAACGGCTGTGCAAACAGTATATAGTGCTGTCTTGAGCATTTTCAGGTGTCACCAAAATCTGACTGGAAAACATTTACAGAGTAAACTGTCCTAATAAAAACAGGACAAAGCCATTTGACTATCTTGTTCATAAAGTATAGTGTCAGGACTTTTCATCTTGATGACATTGACACTTTCATTGACATCAATACTTGCTTTAGAGGAATGAGCTGTCAATTTTGAGCAAGTGACACACTTTTGCAGGTTATTACTTGTTTTTGAGAAATGCATGAACTGTTGTGCAAATGTAAATAGTGTTGTGAGAAATGCACCAAAGCCACTGAGAACAACTGTAATAGCATGGCATGCCAACAAAAGCAATACAATCTTTATTTAAAGTTACTTTCAAAAGGTGATTAACTCTAGTTTAATCGCTACATCAGTGTTTACACAACACTATAAACTATAATCCCAGCACTTTAATAACCACAACACACATAAGCACTAAGATGACTTTAACCAAAGATATTTCCAGATAATCCCCCCACACAGATTAGATTATTTGATAGATAGATTGATAGACAGAGAGATAGATGGATAGATGGATAGATAGATAGATAGATAGATAGATAGATAGATAGATAGATAGATAGATAGATAGATAGATAGATAGATAGATAGATAGATAGATAGATAGATAGATAGATAGATAGATGGATAGATGGATAGATGGATAGATGGATGGATGGATAGATGGATGGATGGATGGATGGATGGATGGATGGATAGATGGATAGATAGATAGATAGATAGATAAATAGATAGATAGATAGATAGATAGATAGATAGATAGATAGATAGATAGATAGATAGATAGATAGACAGATGGATAGATGGATAGATAGATAGATAGATAGATAGATAGATAGATAGATAGATAGATAGATAGATAGATAGATAGATAGATAGATAGATAGATAGATAGATAGATAGATAGATAGATAGATAGACAGAGAGATAGATAGATAGATAGATAGATAGATAGATAGATAGATAGATAGATAGATAGATAGATAGATAGATAGATAGATAGATAGATAGATAGATAGATAGATAGAGACAGAGAGATAGATGGATAGATAGATAGATAGATAGATAGATAGATAGATAGATAGATAGATAGATAGATAGATAGATAGATAGATAGATAGATAGATAGATAGATAGATAGATAGATAGATAGATAGATAGATATTAAAACGACTATTTAATTAGTGAGTCATTGAATGAAATTTCATTTGTTTCATTAATAGATAAATCAGCATCCAAATCAGTGACTCGCTCACAGACTTTTTTGATTCAACTCAAATACTTCAGTAATTTCATTCAACAATAAATCCACATTTTAAGCAAATCTCTTACATGATTCATTGACTCGCTCGTAAGGAATTCATTTGAATTCCTCTTAAGCATTAAGCTGACTTAACACACACACATATTTTATATATAGTGCATCACTGATTCATTGAATGACTCGACTCACTAAAAATTCACTTGTTTTATTACTGGATTTATCAGGATTCTTGAATGAATCAGTTCATTTATAAATCAGTGACTCACTCAAAGACTTTTTTGAATCAGCTCAAACACCTCACTTCTTTCATTAAAGAATAAATCCACATTTTAACCAAATCTCTTACATGATTCATTGACTCACTCGTAAGAAATTCACTATTATTTCACATAATCATTACGCTGACTTAACTCACACACATATGTAGAAATGACTATTTATTTAGTGCGTCATTGATTCACTGAATGAATCGACTCACTAAAAATTCACTTGTTTCATTACTGCATATATCAGCATTTTTGAATGAATCAGTTTATTTATAAATCAGTGACTCACTCAAATACTTTTTTGAATCAACTCAAACACTTCACTTCTTTCATTAAAGAATAAATCCACATTTTAACCAAATCTCTTACAATGATTCATTGACTCACTAGAATTCCTCTTGAGCATTAAGCGGACTTAACACACACACGCACATATGTAAAAATGACTATATTTAGTGTGTCATTGATTCACTGAATGACTCGACTCACTAAATGTTCAATTGTTTCATTACTGGATGAATCAGCATTTTTTAATAAATCAAGTTTTTAACAAATCAATGATTCACTCGCAGACTTTTTTGATTCAACTTAAATTATGTAAGAGCGAATCTACATGATTCATTGACTCGCTCCTATGAAATTCACTAGAATTCCACATAAGCATTAAGCTGACTTAACACACAAACACATATAAAATCACTATATACAGTATTTAGTGCACACACACACAGACACACATATATACATATAAAATGACTATATATTTAGTGCGTCACTGATTCACTGAATGAAGCGACTCACTAAATGTTCAATTGTTTCATTACTGGATGAATCTGCATTTTAGAATGAATTGGTTTATTTACAAATCAATGATTCACTCTCAGACTTCAACTTAATCTCTTACACAATTCATCGACTCACTCATAAGAAATTCACTACATTTCGACATAAGCATTAAACTGACTTAACACACACAAACACACACACAGCAGGTGTGGTTTCATCTGGCCAGTAATTCTCCTCACTAATGTGCCAATTACTAGTTCCCACATGCAAAAGCCAAGGCAAAAATCTCCCACTTTCACACATGCCACACGTCCCGGACTCAGCGGAGGGCTTTCACATGTGGTTGTGTGTTTATTTAATGCCTGACGGGACACATTCTCAGATGGCCTCCATGTGTTTGTCCCAGCATAAGAGTCTGAGATGAACCGGAGCGCAAAGTTTAGTTCCCCTTTGTCCGGAATTGTTCATTTCTTCTGTATGTGATCTTCCTCTTTCATAGCTCAGGTGTTTTTTCGATTGCGTTCACACACGCAAGATCTCTTAATTCTCCAAAACACTGCTCATGAGTCAAACTGGCAAACACTGAGGCCTTGTTTTAGACATCTGCCGAACACACACACACACACACACACACACATCTGAACTGACAGACAGAAGAACTAACAAGAGACTGTCATGCAAAAACAGACTGAAATGCATTATTTATTGCTGGTTCAGTTGGTTCATGAGAATGCAGATTTTAGTCTACTAAAAATAATCAGCAAGGAATATTCAGTGTGACTTCAACAGTTTCTTAGAGGATCAAACATGTACAGTTGAAACCAGAAGTTTACATACACTCTAAAAAAAAGGAACATAACCATTTCTTTTTAAAATGTCTGATGGTAAATCATACTAAACGTTTACTATTTAGGTCCGTTAGGATTACCTAAATGATTTACATTTGCTAAATGCCAGAATAATGAGAGATTTTTTTTTTTGAGAATTTTTCATTAATTTCTAGACAGTCAAAAGTTTACATACATTTCCTTGGTATTTTTTTTAGCTTACACTGTATAACTTTGGTCAAATGTTTTGGGAATCCTTCCACAAGCTTCTCACAATAGTTTGTTGGAATTTTGGTCCATTCCTCCTGACAGAATTGGTGTAACTGAGTCAGATTTGTAGGCTGTCTTGCTTGCACAAGCTTTTTCAACTCTGCACACAAATTGTCTCTAGGATTGAGATCAGGGCTTTGTGATGGCCACTCTAAAACATTCACTCTGTTGTCCTTAAAGCACATTTAATCTAATTTGGCAGAATGCTTAGGGTCATGGTCTGTTTGGAATGGACCCATTTATGGCCAAGTTTTAATTTCCTGGCTGATGTCTTGAGATGTTGCTTCAGTATTTCTACGTAATGTTCTTTCTTCACGATGCCATCTATGCTGTGAAGTGGACCAGTCCCTCCTGCAGTAAAACAGCCCCACAACATGATGCTGCCGCCCCCATACTTTACAGTTGGGATGGTGTTCAGGCTTGTAAGCTTTCCCCTTTGTCCTCCAAAACACTGGTCATTATGGCCAAACAGTTCAATCTTAGTTCCATCAGACCACAGGACATGTCTCCAAAAATATTCCTTTTCCCAGTGTAATTTAGCAAGTTGTAATCTGGCTTTTTTGTTGATTCTGGCTTGTTAATTTTCCCATGTTATCACAAAAGAAAGCAGTGTGTTTGAGGTTTTCCTTAAATACTATTCTACAGTTGTGGCTCCAATTAACTCTACTGTTGTCAATTAGCCAATCAGAAACTTCCAAAACCTTGAGCTTTTTCAGGCATAATAATCTTATAGGTAAACTTGACTTTCAAGAAAAGTTATAACAATTTCTCAAAAAATATCTCTCATTATTCTGCTATTAAGCATAACAGAAACACATTTGATAATCCAAACTTACCTAAAAGAGAAAAGGTTTAGTCACATTAACGTCTGACTTTTTAAAAAATGGTTATGTGCCTTTTTAAAGTGTATGTAAACTTCTGGTTTCAACTGTATGTCTATATCATAACAGTCTAATCGAATTAATTGAGAAAAAGTGGTATCTTGTTGTATTTAACAGTTAAAAAGAAATCCCTAAAACATCACTTGTTTCATTATTGGATGAATCAGCATTTTTGAATGGATCAGTTTTTATTCAAATCAAAGACTTACAGATTCCTTTTTTGATTATAATGCTCAAGTTATTTAATTAAAGAATAAATAAACAAGCAAATAAATATAAATAAATTTAAGCAAATCTCTTACACACTCAACACAAGCGCACAAAAATACAATGGATCCTAACAGTTAAGAGTTGAATTAATTGACCAAAAGTTGCATCTTGTTGAAATTCAGTTAAAAAATTTATAATAATAATAATCATAATAACAAAAATAGTATTAATAAATATATAAACATTCCGTTAATTAAAAAAATGCTTAATATTTTTGATTTCATATAATATAAATAGTTTTCAAATAGATATATTTTTAGTTTTGTGCAGTGATTTTGAAGAATTAACAGGATATTTTCATGCCAAAACAAACTGAAATGCATTATGTACTGATGATACCAATTACTGTTCAGTCACTTTACAGAATCCAGATGTTAGATTCATTCATTCATTCATTTTCTTTTCGGCTTAGTCCCTTTATTAATTAGGAGTCGTCACAGCGGAATGAACCGCCAACTTAACCAGCATATGTTTTTACGCAGCGGATGCCCTTCCAGCTGCAACCCATCACTGGGAAACACCCATACACTCTCATTCACACTCATACACTACGGGCAATTTAGTTTATTCAATTCACTTACAGCGCATGTGTTTGGACTGTGGGGGAAACCGGAGCACCCGGAAAAAACCCACGGCAACGCAGGGAGAACATGCAAACGTCACACAGAAATGCCAACTGACCCAGCCGACTGACCCAGCCGACCCAAACCAGTACATACATACATACATACATACATACATACATACATATATATATATATATATATATATATATATATATATATATATATATATATATATATATATATATATATAAAACCTAACAAGAAAATGTGATACAGTGTCTCTTTCAAAAAATAATAATAATAAAAATAAAAATAAATAAATAAAAACTTAGACTTGTAGACTTAGTAACTTAGACTTGTCATGTCATTTATATAGTCTCTGATGACTAGATCACCTCTTGTAAGTCGCTTTGGATTTAAGCATTTGCTTTTATTCACATTTTTAAATGTCAATAAAAAGTGAATTGAAATGCATAAGCAACTGAAGCAAACAGTAAGATTCAGTTTCTTCACTTGAGTCTGGATCATAAAGCCTGCAGTAATGCTGATGTTTAGCTGAGCCTGATGAAATGATCCAAAGTTGCATGTTGTTGTAATTAAAATGTATGGAAACGGCAAACAACAACAAACAAACAGCTCAACCAAACGCACAAAAAGACCAATTCAGCTCTTTGAATCTGTCAAAAACAGTAATGCAAAACACACGACTGACACAGGAAGCACACATACAGCAAACACACATACCGTAAATCACACAATGAAAAAACATACATACATACACACACTGTACATACATATGACCTCTAAACCTTTAAAGCTCAGAGTGGCGCAGGTGTAATCTGGATTGACAGCTGTCACTCAAGGTCTTCAGGAACAGATGGAGATTGTGAGCATTAGAGAAACATATGCGCTCTTCATTCACAGCTAAATGTGGCATCTGTGAGCCAATGAAGGCTTATTTCATTTCTGTCAAATTATGATTGCGTGTGTATTTGCATGGAGACTGTAGTTTACCAAAGCTGCTTTTTGTAGATCTGTTCCTGTACTTGTTTATGATTATATAAGGGAATATATTTATATTGTAGATACATTTGTAATTGTATTTAATTCATTCATTTATAATTGTGTGTGTGAAATATATGAAATATAGGAAAGATTACAAGAATAAATTGAAAACAAAATACATAATAAAATAAAATAATGTCAAATTGAAAATTTGTGTCATTCATTTTCTTTTCGGCTTAGTCCCTTTATTAGTCAGGGGTCGCCACAGTGGAATGAACCACCAACTTATTCAGCATGTTTTACACAGCGAATGCCCTTCCATCCACAACCCAATACAGGGAAACATCCATACACACTCTTTCACACACATACACTACAGACAATTTAGTTCATCCAATTCACCTATAGCGCATGTCTTTGGACTGTGGGGGAAACTGGAGCACCCGGAGGAAACCCACACGAACACAGGGAGAACACGCTAACACCACACAGAAATGCCAACTGTCCCAGCTAGGGCGTGAACCAGCGACCTTCTTGCTGTGAGGTGATCGTGCTACCCACTGCGCCACTGTGACGCCCAGTTTTGTATTATTTTTTTAAATCTGCTCTAGTCTTACCATATTAGGTATTCTAGACCTAGTAGGAAACAAATATTAGAAAGTCACAAAAATAAATGAACAATTAAATTGAATATATGATAAATATAAACTAACATTTAAAATATAAATAAATGAATAAATAAATAAACAAATAAATAAATAAAATATTAAATACAAATCAAATGTAAATAAAATAAAATGTATTAAATAAAAAATAATCTGGTCTACTGTATTAGAAATTTTAAATGGGACTGAATTAAATAAATATTAAAATATTAACATAAAATGATCAGAAAACAAATGCAAAATAAAAAAAAGTTAAAATTAAATATAAAAAAGTCACAAAACAAATGAAAAATTACAATATATAAAACATATAAATTAACATTTAAAATATAAATAAATAAATAAATAAATAAATAAATAAATAAATAAATAAATAAATAAATAAATAAAAATTAAATACCATATAAAATATAAATAAAAATATTAAATTAAAAAGAAAAATCTGATCTACTCTATTAGATATTCAAAATTGGTTTATTAGTTTATTCAAAAACTAATGTCAAAATATTAATATAATATAGAATAAAATGATCAAAAAAGCAAAATAACAAAAGCAAATTAACACAATTTGATTAAATATACAATAGTATTTTAACACACAATATATAAAAAACTAAATATAAAAATAGATAAAAATTAAATAAAAAATAAATAAAATAAATACAAGAATAAATACATTATGAAATATAATAAAAAAAAATTAAGATAAAAAAATTCAAAACAAAAATCTGGTCTACTCTATTAGATATTCAAAATTGGTAATGAACTAAACAAATGTAAATATTTGACTATAAAATTAGTAAAATGATCAGAAAACAGAAGCAAATGAACACAATTTGATTAAATATAAAAACATAATAAACAGTATAAAAAACAACATACAATTTAAATTTAAAAATTATTAAAAAAAAATATATATATATATATACATATATATATATATATATATATATATATATATATATATATATATATATATATATATATATATATATATATATATATATATATATATATATAATTATTTTTTTATTTATTTTTTTATTTATTTTTATTAATTTAATTTTAAATTAATTTATTAATTTATTTTTATTGGTGCTAAACAAAATACATATTAAAATATTAATATAAAAATGATCAGCTTAAATATAAAATACTACTTTCAAACATAAAATCATGTTTAAAAAAAAAAATCTAATAAAAAATTCCAATAAAAGTCCCCACTCAACAAACACTCCCTAAAGACGAGCGTACTGGAAGCATTCTCCTATACTTCAGTGTTAGATTGTCCATTCAGTGAGCTCCAGCCCTCTTTACAGCGTTTAAACAGGATTACCATCACTATACGTTAATCCACAATACTCCTCTAATCTCAGCGACATAAACCACAAACGTTTCTCCATCCGCACATGCTCCTGCTGCTCTCTAATGACAAACCAGCCTTCTTTCTGCTTTCCCTGCTGGATTTACACACACATTTGCACATCCCCGTGATCCCTAAAGCCTATGTTTGACCGCTTGACCTTGTTGGAGAGTCATTAGATGTCAGTGTTTGGCTACAGAGCTCCTCGAGGGTATTATTAGATGAGATTTCCAAGAAAATGAATAAGCTGTGATTGTCAAATGCACTCTGTTGGGGTTACGAGGTCAATATGCCGGGTTTTAAAGCGTCTGACCTTATCAAGCTTGGCTTCAATCTCCACCACCTCCGTCTCCACCTCATCGATATTTGCCCTGGAACACAGAAAGAGATGAAGATGAGGATTATTTTGATTGAACGACAGAAGCATCTTGATGAGTAAACAGAACAGATTAACAAAAAGACGTTGCTGGATCTGCATTCCATTTTTGTGATTCAGAATCATATTGGAAATGTGTTCAGTGTAGCACAATATATCGAAAAAGTATCGTTATCGTGATACCGGTATATGCAATGTCTATATCGAAGAGGAGCTCAATAAATTAAATCCAAATCTGACCAATCAGATGGGAGCTTAACTATCTTAATCCCCGCCTCTCCAATACTTTAGGTCAGGGGTCACCAATCTCGGTCCTGGAGGGCCGGTGTCCCTGCAGGGTTTAGCTCCAACTTGCCTCAACACACCTGCCTGGATGTTTCAAAAACACCTAGTAAGACCTTGATTAGCTTGATCAGGTGTGTTTGATTAGGGTTGGAGCTAAAATCTGCAGGACACCGGCCCTCCAGGAACAAGTTTGGTGACCACTGCTTTAGGTGAACCTAGAGCTGAAAAGAAACACTAAAGGGAAGAAAATTAAATCGGCCAATGATAATCTGAATTTCCATCAATGTTTTCAGCCAATCATGGAGATTTAAAGTCTATTTTTTTTAATTAATTAGATCAGAAAAAGATCTGTTACCTGATTATTTTAGTATGATCATTACATGAATAAAGGTTTTTTTTAATTAAGCATTTTTAAAGTTAGTTATATCGTAAGAAGGTATCGCAACATTCAACAACGTCGCATAACACACATTTTCCCAGCCATTTTAAGTGTGTCAACAGCTATATTTCCATAAAGGACAAAATTAGCCTTATGCGCAAAACTGGAATACCCAACGCAATCTCAGTTTTTTTTCATTTAGTGGCTTATTTGCAATTGTACAATCTCATTCTTATTATTAGCTCATCGTTACGCCCATGCAGAATCTAATCCGCAGATTTTGGCATTTTTTTAACCCCATAATTGATTTTATTTACAGTATTTACTCCTGTAAATGTGTGTAAATATATATTTATTCAGTTTTTGTTTTAATTTCAGTAATATTATCGAATAACATGCACATTTGTATGTCTAATCCACTGAATAAAAGTTTCAAAAGATCTACATTTTTTATGTCATGTGTTAAGTTTTTAGCTACTATACTCTCAAAATCAGTCCACATAAATCCACTTAAAATTCTGTGCAGAAATAGCAATATGTGGCTGCAGATTCTGTCTGTATATACACTACCGGTCAAAAGTTTGTGGTCAGGTTAATAACAATTTTTCTATTAATTACTATTTTTAATTACTAATTTTATTTAATAATTTAAATAAAATTATTCTGTTCATCAAGACGGCATTTATTAAATGTAAAAAAAACTGTTAAACTGTTGAATACTTATTTATTAAATATTTATTTATTACTTAATGTATGTTGTTTCAAGTGAAATTATTACTCCAGTCATTATTGCTTTTATTATTATTACCATTAATAATACAATAATAATAATAATAATAATAATAATAATAATTAATATTCGAGTGATTTCTGCAGGATCATGTGACTGAAGACTGGAGTAATAAAGCTGAAAATTCATCATTAAAATCACTGGAATGAATTATTGAATTAAATTCTAAACTACTACTAAAAGTTATTTATAGTGCAATAACATTTCACAATTTTACAATTTGTACTGTATTTTTTGATTAAATAAATGCAGCCTTGGTGAGCAGGATAAGCTTATTTTAAAACATAAAAATAGGTAGTCTATGCATGTATGTATGTATGTATGTATGTATATATTATTATTTATTTATTTTATTTTATTTAAAAAAAAAAATTGTTTCAAGAATGCATTAAATTTACAGCAGTGACAGCACAGTGACAGCAAAAATTGTAATCATATACAATTAAGTTATAAACTACACAAATAAAGAAACATACCAATACTGAAAACTAAGAATCAGTGATGGAATTTCACATTTACCAATAAAAGAATAAATCAAATTTTAAAGATATGCAAACACAATTATTTCACAAAATAAATGTTTAAAGATTTTTGTTAAATCAAAAACTATTTGTTTACACAAACATAAAGCTACATTTGATAACATTTATTTTAAACCTAACAAAACAAAAATATATTATATACATATTTGTGTTGTGCAGTTTTAAAGCATGGTTAACACAAATTTTATCCAGATTATGGGATTATAAAGGCCAACATTTACTTGTGAATGTCCATGAAGTGTTAAAGGCTCAAGTCATTTTATTAAGCCACCTGATCTGTCTTTACGCACCTCGCATGGAACATTTTCAATATTAACATATGCGAGCGATCAGGCTTTTCCTCTGAAATCTGCGGCCTGTTATAAAGCCTCAGGTGTGACGTTAAGCCACATCACAGAGATCTAGAACATTTTGGCCTGTCATCCAGTCTGCTAATCGCTCTGTCTCTTGCTGTGCTCCGTGTGTGTGTGTGTGTGTGTGTGTGGGTGTGTGTTTAAAGGGAGGCTGCAGTAATAATGATGCACGTGCTCTTCATTTAGAGCAGAAACAATTGTGCCTCGAGTACTACAGACACAGACACACACACACATACACTTGAGTTAATACATGCCTGACCTCTTATCGCAACCATTAATAATAATAATAATAATAATAATAATAATAATAATAATAATAATAATAATAATAATAATAATAATAATAATAATAATAATAATAAAATATTATTATATTTTCTTAGTTTCACATTTATAATTTGATCTCTACATATTTTATTTTACACATTTAATTAGTTTTTAATTGAGTTTCATTTTTATTATATCTTATTATTTATATAATTTTTCTTTTTTTTATTTGTTGTTATTTCTTGGGAGATACAAATGCATCCACAATTCTTTTATAAATTCATCAAAATAAAAAAACAAAGCTTATGCACAAAATGAAACTATCAGAAATACACAAGTGTCATACACAAACATGTCCAGAACTAAAATGAAAAGCATTGACTGTGGTTTTGGTTTGGCAGGGAAAAAAAGCTGAAACTCCCGTTAACTCACGTTAAAAAGGGACTTTTTGGGGTGCCAGTGAGCAACTGTCTAGCAGAAACCACCCTGAATAATCCAAAAACCACATTACAATGCAAAAAAATCATGAAAACACCTTGGCAATTCCACAGAAATACACCCAGAACTCCTGGAAACCCCTCTAAATAATATTATCTAATCAAAAACCAAAGATATAATGAAGGTATATCATTTGATCATTAAAGTCTTCATTTCTGTTGACCAAAAAGAGGATATTTTGAAGAATGTTGTAACTGACGGCCGTTGATTTTCATCGTCAATGGCTGCTGGTTTCCAACATTCTTCAAAATATCTTCTTTCGTTTTCAGCAGAAAAAAGAAACTCATAAAGGTTTGGAACCACTCGAGGGTTGGTAAATTTTATTTATTTTTTTGGGGGGGGGGGGGGGGGTGCACTATTCCTTTAATATTTTGTTTATATAACCTGCTCCGGCCTATTTTTAACTCTATAAAAACATTCGCTCATTCTTGGAATCCTGCCCTGACAACAAACACAGGTCCAGCTTATATAAAGCCTCACATCTTGATGAAGTTTATCTGGAGTGAGACACTAGTTAGGTTTCCTTCACCCCCTTTTAATGCACATTTTGATAAAATGATAAAGAGAATGATGTCAATCTTTTGGACACAAATGAATATAATATTGATGAAACTTGAGAGCTTTGTTTCACTGCATGGACAGCAATGCAACTGAAATACTCCAAAATATAATACAATAGTAATGAGTGGTTACATCAGTAGTTCCACTGTAATTTTATGAGCAACAAGAAAACTTTGAGTACAATGAAAACAAAAATAACAACTGTTTTCAACAATTCTTCTCCAAGTCCATTACAGAGAGTATCTTGAGTCACGACTCATGAGTATAAAATGCTCTGCATAAAGGAGGTTGTACTGCACTGCGCCCTGTCTTTACATTTTTTTCGATATGTTGTTGAGCAATCCAAGCAGACGCCAGCGCGTGTACCCTCAAATCAAACAATTTTTAAAATTCAAAATCTTTGCATGGTGTGGCTTTCATGCGTGTGATGGGCTTAAATAAGAAACAGGTTTTCAGGTTTCATAAAAATTCATTTGTGTTCTGAATATAAATGAAGAACTTTAAGTTGAGTAATTAAAGACACTCACTCACTATCCTTGCGCTTAGTCCCGATTGATCAGGGGTCGCCACAGCAGAATGAACCACCAATTACTCTGGCATTTGTTTTATGTGGCAGATGCCTCTTTATACCCAGATGACCAATCGACTGCAAGTTTGCATGACTAATATAAAGCGACTGTCATGCACATTTGTCAGTATAGCCTGCTCTGTAATCAGTAGCAAATCTTCAGCTGTGGTTTCAGATGGGGAAGAAATTAATATCGCATACAGAATCACAGACAATTTACTAGTGTGATTATGAAATAAAAAATAAATCACGAGCTTTTGCTAAATCATGATTGTGATTTAATTTTGATTTATCTTGCGGTCCTAATGGACTGTTTCCACTAATGGTGTCTCCTCTTCCATGGTTAAAGGGATAGTTCACCCAAAAAAAATAATTTCTTTTTAGTCTACTCAACCACAGGTCGTCCAAGATGGTGACTCTTTTCTTAAGTAGATTTTTATCAGAATCTGTGGTCCTTGGTGACGCAAAAAAAATTTTTCATCTTCATTCATTCATTCATTTTCTTTTCGGCTTAGTCCCTTTATTAATCCGGGGTCGCCACAGCGGAATGAACCGCCAACTTATCCAGCACATGTTTTACGCAGCGGATGCTCTTCCACACATAACCCATCTCTGGGAAACATCCATACACACTCATTCACACTCATACACTACAGACAATTTAGCCTACCCAATTCACCTGTACCCGATGTCTTTGGACTGTGGGGGAAACCGGAGCACCCGGAGGAAACCCACGCGAACACAGGGAGAACATGCAAACTCCACACAGAAATGTCAACTGACCCAGCCGAGGCTCAACCAGCGACCTTCTTGCTGTGAGGCGACAGCACTACCTACTGCGCCACTGCGTTGCCATTTTTTTTTTCATCTTTTTTTTTAATTCAATTCAATTCATCTTTATTTTTATAGCGCTTTCACAATGTAGATTGTGTCAAAGCAGCTTAACATGGAAGTTCTAGTTAATTGAAATTGAAAATGTGTCAGTCCACTTTTCAGAGTTCAAGTTCAGTTTAGTTCAGTTCTGTGTCAATCAGTTTGTGTAAGAAAATGAACATTATTTGCAATATTATTAGCTTTGATCCCCAGCTGTTCAAAATTGTAGTCCAGTTGTTTTTGTTGACAAATGTGCAAGGGCTGTTGATACAATCACCAATATCTATCAACAAACTGCATCACCTGACCTCCAGTCCATGGCGAGCAACCCTTGCTTTCATCATTAAAAGCAACAGGACTACAATCAGACTACATTCTCCAACACAGGCTCATTCTGAAAATGCAGCACTACAGACAATTCTGGAGTCCGCGAATTATGTAGGCGGAGGTACGTATGGCTGCATTTCATTTAAACGAACACTACAGAGTGGTGTGACGCCGTTTCTTTTTCGTGCTTACCAGCTAACCGTTTACCTCCGTATGGACGGCATTCCGGCTGCAACCAGTTTGTCCTGTTAGCGCGCCATGTACGCCGGCGGACTTGAGACGCAGAGAGGAGTTAACCACGACGATGGGGTTCGAGTCCGGTGAAGAGCGGTTCCAGAAAACAGGTAAAACAAAAACAGAATCCAAAAAATAAAATAAACAAGTAAATAACAGGGTGAGAATGTGGTCAAATCTGAAAACGTGGTAAAAAAAAAAATCAGACGAGGGCTTTTCTTTTTTTTGGATTGCTTTTGAAACATGTTGGTTGGGTTTAGGGAAGTGGGTGGGCGGGTCAATCGATAAAATTGGTTGGGTTTAGGGAAGGGGGGCGGTGGGTCAATCGATCGTTCGCTCAGTCAGTCAAAAAGTCAGTCTACAGCGGAGTAGGCCATGAGTAGGCCCACACGGAATCTGCGCACACAGAATTCCTCAGATTTTCAGCAGATTTTTAGCAAAATTCTCTGCAGAAATAGCAAAAAGCGTCTGCAGATTCCATCTGACCCTACCCATTAGTACCAAATTACTGACACCTTACGGTCTAACGTTCTATCGTTCCATAAAGTCAAAAAAAGTTTGGTATCAAAAGAGAACAAAGTGAAACAAATTATAAAGAGAAGCGGACGAGCCCCCCAATTACGTTACGGTCCCTAATTTAAATACGACTCGTGAACCAAAGACAACGTAACATAAATAAACAAAGGCCAAAGTGCTCCAGCTAAATTATTTATTAACATAACCAGCAAAACAATCCAAAATGACAAGAGATGGGGAACCCAACAACATAATAAACAACAACCAAACAAACCTAAAGCAGGTTGGGACTCCCCACTCCAAACAAATGTCAAAAGGAAAGTATAAAGGAGAACACAACAATAAAGCCATGAGAAACTGTGGTGGCGTGGAGGAATGAGAGATCGCGAGAAGTCCACTTCCGTCTGTTTTAAAGGCCTGACGCCACCAAATCAACCAATATTGAAATGAAAAGGGATAAAAACAAACAAGATCCATTACAAGCAATAAATAAGGGCAGGACTGAACGCCACACACAACAGCCATTATATGAATCAACAACGACCACAGATTAAGCTCGAAATCTTCATTAATGTTCTACTGAAGATAAAAAGTCACCTACATCTTGGATGACACATTGGTGAGTAATTTTAATTTTTTAGTTCAACTATCCCTTTAATAGGATATGAATAGAACCAAACAACTTGATGGAAATGCACCTAATTTGCATCTATTTATTGATTGACTTTCTTCTTTGTTTGTGTGAACATTGAAAAGCATGGAAAGCTGATGGTCCAGCATCTCTGCATCTGTCTGAGCGGCTGCTGTGCTTGGCGGGCGGGTGGAGGACAGCAGCTGCTCTCCCTCTCCTCCTCCACAATGCCAGCTCACTGCACATGGCACTCCCAGGATGGATGCACACGCTGCCCGCGGGCCGGTTACCATGGCAACCGCTTCGGGGGCCAGTCCCACAATTGCAAAACCCTGCCCATGTCTGACTTTCACTTGATCTTGCCAATGAAAAGGCGGACTTCACAGTCTAACGTTCGACAATCCTGCTCATATTAGCAATTTTAAAAGAGCCTTAAAACACAACACACTGCTAAATTCCTTTTGAAATCTCAATTTCCAATGTTTATTTTGCTAGCGAACTTTGTTATTCTTTAGATGAACAAATGGAAGTTAATCCAGTAAACAAAACTGTTTTGGTAATCTTCAATCAAAGTCTGACCTTTCGCTTCTGCATTTGAAGTGACGGTTCTTCTTTGATTAGATTAGATTAGATTAGATTCAACTTTATTGTCATTACACATGTACAAGTACAAGGCAACGAAATGCAGTTTCGGTCTAACCAGAAGTGCAATAGCAGCAAGTGCAGGATACAGGTATAAGTTATAAAGTGCAGTTATAGAAAAACTATGGTGATATTTACAGATGGATGTACTATGAACATTATATACAGGTTGTATTAGCTATGAACAGATTTACAATAAATGAATATATGTACAGGATGCTATTAATAATCAGGAGTGGCAGATAGATGTACTGACGCTGTGTCACGTTACCTGATAGATTAAAAAAAGTGAAGAGTCGTTAAATAGAGACAAGATTGATTAAACATTAAGTTAAACAACTATAGTGAGACGCGATCCAGCGGTAAATTCTTGATAAACTATCTGACGTGCACTGCTCTCTGGGGTTTTGTCTCCGGGGACGTGGCGGAGGATCGCGGTGCTGGCTCAGCATCGCGATGTCTATCCGCCATCAGCAATGGACGATGGCATTGTCTATCGACCAGTATCACAATGACATACTGGACCAGGTCCACTTTGAAGTGGACCTTGTACTGCCCACTAAGGTAATGCCCATACTACTGTGGCTGCTGGGTTTAGAGTTGAGGGAGATGTAGACGATCTTCCATTACGTAGTCCATCATCAAGCTGCGAAGACTGTCTCGATATTTTTTGTAAGGAAAAAAAAAGTTCTTTATTGGCATCTATGAAGAAAAATTCTTTAGACATTAAAAGTATTACTTGATATTTTTCGAGACACTTCTATACAGCGACATTCGATATTCTATAAGTGACATTTAAAGGCTTAACTGGGTTAATTAGGTTAACTAGGCAGGTTAGGGTAATTAGGCAAGTTATTGTATAATGATGGTTTATTCTGTAGACTATCGAAAAAATATATAGGCTAAAGGGGCTAATAAATTTGACCTTAAAATGGAGATTAAAAAATTTAAAACTGCTTTTATTCCAGCCGAAATAAATCAAATAAGACTTTCTCCAGGAGAAAAAATATATTGTTTGAGTCTCGAATCTCGAATAAGTTCGATATTCTTTTGAACACCTTGATTATTTGGATCAGCTGTGTTTGATTAGGATTGGAGCAAAACTGTGCAGAGCTGCGGCCCTCCAGAAATCCAGTTTGAGACCCACGATGTAGAATATATAGTGATGTTCACCATTGAAGAGAGTTCAGTCTAACACACGATGAGATGCTGAACCAGCAGAACAGTTGCTTCTGGCTCAGTGGCTTACTGACATCACATCCTCCAGCTCTGTTTACACCCACAAAACCCTCCAGAAATCCAGACAAAACCAGAACAGAGCTTGTTTATAACAAGACTCAGACAAATCAATCCAGAACAATGCCCAGACAAAGAAAACATCTGCCTTTTAAAAGACAAGTACTAGCCAGCAACCAAGCCATTCAACAATATGTTACGAATTTTATGAAATGTCTATATTTGCCAGCCATACTGACGGCGGGGTGTGCGCTTGTGCATGAGGGAAGCACATTATTGACCTTGACGTATTTGCCAGAAGGGACCGGCTGAGAGGGACACAAGCCTCATCCTTTGGGACAATGAGTGAAACACCACAGCAGACGCTATCAAGTGTCCTGCTAATTAAAAGAGGAACATCTGTGAAGTGTGGATTTCGAAACGTTTATAATTTGAGCACTGAATTTATTCTGCTTGCCATTTTTAATTTTTTAATTTGAAGATTCAAGCCTGATGGTGGGATTTTGTTCAGTGCAAAAGACAACTCAACTGAAAGTGATTTGATCAGTGCTAAATAAATTCACCTTAGGTTCAATTTGCCTTGACATGCATGGCAAATGTGTGTCATAATTACTTTATATTAAGCTACACCAATGAATAGTTTTTCGAGTGTGTTTTCTAGTGATATTTTCACTGATATACAGCAACATCGATATTCACTGCACATACTGAGATGCCTTAGAAAAAAACGATTTGCTAAAAGGGTCTCCGTCCAGATGAGGTCATTATGATGATGATGGTTGGGATGACATCACTGGGCTGAGTATTGATTGATTGATTGCTCTGAGTGCTCTAGTGGAGACTATGCCCTTTTGTAACAGTGTTTCAGTGAGTCATTCAGAGAGAAGTGTATGTGTACCTTATATTCTTGGGGAACAAATGTCCCAACAAGTACAGCAATACTAGTAAATTTGGATCACTTGTTTGGAGACTGATGATTGGAGCAGCAGTAACGAGCAGGGGATGTGACACCTTGATGAACACAGCTCATAAATCATACAGAATTAAATATTTTGAAAAATTTATTTAGCACTAGGGTTTGATTTGTTCATACATTTAAATTAGTAATATTTAGTAAATGTAGTATTTAGCTTTAGTACTAGGGTTGGGGTAAGGGGATAGAATATACAGTCTGTAGATTATAAAATAGTCTGTACAGTATAAAAATTAGGGCTGCACAACAGATTGTTTCAGCATCGATATCACACTTGCGCCCAAGTGCGCCAGGAGCTACAGAACACATGATTTGTGTGAGTCGCTGCTAAGTTTAGCCATAATGAAGTGAAAGTTTATAATCTGTATGTGTTTTTAAGGCCTGTGAATGAGCATTTTATTTCAATTTAGAGCATTTGGACACAAAAATGTATGATGTTTGGATGTGTATTTAATTATTTATATAGAATGTATGCGATTTATGCGAATCCCCCCAAAAAAAAACTTGTTTCTAGTCCAAATATCTACATTTCAAAGCAAAATCAAGGTTATTTTAGTTACCCTGTGGGAATATAAGTTTATATAATATATATATAACTGAAAAGTTGTTTTTAGGGTGTGACAGACCTTAAAATGTCTTGGTTTCCTAAGCCCTGACTGTCTCCAAAGTAATGCAAATTGTCAGTTTCACAGCACGGCTGTGTCTATTGTTTTCTCTTTTCGGTCAACTGGTCAGACAGTTTCTGTCTCCAGAACATGATTTGCACACTGTTTTCTGCCTTTGTCTTCGGTGATTCTTTCAGGTAGAAGAAACCCCTTTTGTTGATTAACTCATCTGGCCAGTAGCTGGGCAGGTTTCCAACACCTATATGCAGGTTATCATGCTGACTCCAAAACTTAATTTGCATGTTGTTTTAGACTGTGCCCACCTACATGAATTACTGTCTGTAAAATGTATAAAAACCTAGTGCTTGCTGTACAGTTGAGTTTTCTTTCGATGAAACCACAGCCACGCTGAGTTCTTCTTATTAAAGGATTCTGCTTTGAAGACAACTGAAAGTTCTCCCTGATTTTTTGGGCTCGTCTTAGAATTTCTCAACATTCTGGTGCCGTGAGCTAGACTAGAGAAATTCACAACAACCCCATCAGCAGATCATTTTGCTTGTTTGAGGAAAAACTCACTTAATTTTGACTTATTTCCTCTGAAGGTGAAACAAAACAACATTTTTACTTGATCTAAGAATATTTCGATATTTGGACTAGAAATGACACAATGAAAAAGCATGTTTTGGTTTGTGATTATTACATTTTTGTTCCTGAATACTGTTAAACTCCCCAGAAAAATCGAACCATCTTGTGAAACCGTATTTATAACTCAATATTTAAATCACAAAAAAATTAAATATCGCAATATCATATTTTTCTAATATCGTGCAGCCCTAATAAAAATCATCACATCTATGGGAAGACCCCATAAAGATAGCAGTAAATGTGCGTGTGTGTGTGCGCATGTATGTCTATTCTTAGACTGTACGCCTCTTAGTGCCCTGTCTGGACCTTTTATATTCAGTAAAAACCCTAATTCTCCTGCAGCCTACGGCTATATGTCCACAAACCAAAAGCACTAATCAAAACAACAACATGACCAGGGTGCAGAATATTTAGATTATAATTCAGGTTCATTTGTCATTAATGTTGCAATATTAACCCAAATGCACTTTTAATAAGCATCACAATATCATAAAGTGCATTTATTACAATGATTATTGTATTGTTACTTAAAACTGTCATACAGAAAAGGGCACAAGATAAAAGAAATGAACAGTCTTGCTTGAACAGTATGGAAAACACTTCATGTTTAACTTTATTAATACTTTACTGATCACTTCAAAGATCTTTAAAAACAAATTCACCAACTTGGCGGCCAATGATCAAAAATGGCCTAAAATGACATACAGACAATACAGAAAAATGTTAATAAAACAACAATAATAGAAAAAGTAACATAAAATTATTTGTTCATTAATTTTTCTTCGGCTTAAGGCTGGTTTATACTTATATTCAGTAAAAGCCCTAATTCTCTTGCAGCCTACGGCTATATGTCCAAAAACACTATTCAAAACAACAGCATGAGCAGGGTGCAGAATAATTAGATTAGAATTCAGGTTCATTTGTCATTAATGTTGCAATATTAATCCAAATGCACTTTTAATGAGCGTCCCGGTATTATAAAGTGCATTTCAAGAGTCAACACTTAGATATTGCTTGATGCTATTAGTAGGTTTGGCATGCTCCCCAGGGAGAGAACCCTGAGCTCGGAGATAATTGTCTGGTCAATAAGCAAGGGGGTCCGAGACCTGGTAGGTCTCGAGAGCTCCCCCTGGTAAAAGGAGGAAAAGGAGGAGATGGGATGGAAGGGCGGATTCTTCCAAAATTAAGATAAGTAGGGTGAAATCGTAGGAAATTTATTGTAGGCTTGAATCGATCTGATTGGATAATTACTAATTACGGATGAGAGACCAGCCGTGATCAATCATATCATGTGCTTCTCTTAAAATCACTTATTACATTGATTATTGTATTTAGTTAAAGCTGTCATATACAGAAAAAGGCACAAAGAAAATTAATTAATAGTCTTGCTTGAACATTTTGAGATATTGAAAAACAAATTCACTAACTTGATGGTCAATGATCAAAAATGGCCAAAAATGGCATACGGACAATCCAGAAAACATTAATAAAACAACAATTATAGTAATATAACATTCATTCATTTCCACATGTCTTTGGACTGTGGGGGAAACCAAAGCACACGGAGGAAACCCACGCGAACATGCAAACTCCACACAGAAACGCCAACTGATCCAGCTGAGGCTCGAACCAGCGACCTTCTTGCTGTGAGGCGACAGCACTACCTACTGCGCCACTGCGTTGCCTAATATAACATTGATTAAAAAATTGTGGAAAATGCATTACAACTAATTTCAAAAACAAATAAATTCATCAAATATTAGAAAAATACTTTAAAATTGTGAACATTTTTGGATGTGGAGTGCAGTAAAATATTTTTCTAAATAAACCAATCAATTAATTGAACATCAGAATAACATTTGGAATATATTTTCTTGCCCACATTCGCGCGTCATGATTTTGCCAAGTACGATGCGATGCTGGATTAATATCTATTAGGGCTGTGTGATTGGGGGAAAATATCTCATTGCGATTTTTTTGACAGATGTTGTGATTTCGATTTGATTTGCGATTTAATTTTGTAGTCAAGCTTCAGCTCAATAATCTGTATCGTAGCTTCTTACTACTAAAATGCAGTGAGTGTAAATTAAAAAAAAGGAAATGAAAACTTACTTAAACATTTTTTTTCTAATATTCAGAAATTAAACACTCATTTTTCTCTATAGCAAACAGTAAGCAGAAATAAAATGACCATCGTGAGCCGTGAATGTACGTGAAATACACATGAAGTTATCAAAACAATAAACTGAAATTGTGACTTTAAAACCAAAATATTCCCATGTTACCTATGTCCAGTTTTTCTTTGATATTAATTCGTCTTTTAATGCTTCTGAAGCGGCAGACACCATCATCCAAGTCGTCCACGCTTTCCTGTTTGTGTTTTTTTTGTGTATGTGTGTGTGTGGGCGTTCCGCATAGTTCGGTTGCACAATTCTGATTGGGCAGAACAAAAGTGTGCTCACTGAATTGGCTAGTAAGACTGTCACACACAGACACCATGCACGGATCTTCTCATGGCAGGGGGAAATTAAATAATACATATTTCATATCGCAGCCTCTTGCGGTTAGCTAATCGCAACATTTCAAATAGCGATTGCGTTTCGATTTCGATTACAGCCCTAATTTCTATATTGCTCCTGGAACATCATTTTTGTTTGAAAATGTAATCCATACCTATTCCCTAAACATAACCCAACCATAACTGTAAATTATTCCCAAAATCAGGGAATAACTTAACATAAAGTTCATCTAAACTTAACATAAACGGTAAACATATCTCTTAATTCTGATTGGCTGATTGGATATTTGTTCCATGATCATCATAGATGTTAATCCAGGAACATGTCCTACTTGGTGAAATCAACTTGGCGCCCACATCCATGTGAGTTTAGCTGTTCTCTATCACTTATTTAAAACTTATCATCTCTTGCAATGATGCATAAATGAATGTATATCATGAAAATAAGGATCATTTTATTAAATAATGTAAATCAATTGCATAATAACTCCTCTTAGGATCATAAAAGCATCCTCCACTGATGGCTTTGTTTATTTTTGTGCTAATGGCAGTACATTACCCCCCTTTAACGTCTATCAGCGATGCTACTCCTCTGCCCTAAAGCTGCAGTACTCGTAGCGTCTGTGTTTGTTTTGTTTTTCACGTCTGGTTTTAGTCTCTTGTGAGAGTGGGACTTCTCCAGAAAGCCACAGACGGATTTAAACCAAGCCAGCGTTATGGGTGTGTGTGGCGTGAGGAGGACGAGCCGAAAACAGACAGGGCAGAGAGACGTCAGCTCTCAGACATCCCTGGGCAGAAGTGTGTTGATTTTGGAAAAGGTCAGCGTGCAGTCAAGCATCAAAAAATGTGTCATGAGCAAATGAGAGGAGAGGAGAGCAGCCCACCCGGACCCCTCCTCATACAGACCATGGGTGGCCAATTTTTGGATTTTTGGCATATTAATATTTAAAGGAACACGCTACTTTTATTTATTTATTTTTATTTTTTTTGCAAATAGGCTCATTTTACAACTCCCCTAGAACTAAACAGTACCAAATCTGAATCCGTTCAGCCGATCTCCAGGTCTGGCGAGAGGAATTTAAGCTTAGCATAAATAATTGAATAGGATGAGACAGTTACTAAGAGTCCTCTGTAGTAATCTGTAATCTTCTGTAGTTACACCATGTACTAAGACTGTATATAGGCATACTAAAATGGTTTAATAAAAAAAATGTTTGCAAATAAAAAAAAAAAAATTAAGTATTTATACAGAAAGCAGAGCAAATAAAAAGTGAAGGAATATTATTTTGAATTTTATCTCAGAATTTTATGTCAGGGTGCTTGTTTGCTAATAAAGCAACCTTATCTGACATGTCAGGCATAAGCAAACAAAGTAGCTTTTTTTTTGTGCACAAAATTGTTCTTGGAGCTTCGTAAGATTACAGTTGAACCACTGAAGTCACACAGAATATTTTTACATTGTTTTTGGTTGCTTTTCTTGTGAACACTGCTGTCTATGGAAGATGAGAGAGCTCCAGGGTTTCATCTACAATAACTTCATTTGTGTTCTGAAGATGAAAGAAGATCTCATGGTTATTAGAAAAACAAGAGGGTGAGTAATTAATAAGAGTATTATTAGTTTTGGGAGAAGTAACCTTTAACTGCTATTCTTGCCATTCAATTTTTGATGCATATAGTTATAACTGCTAGTTTTAGTTTGTATTATCAGTATTTATCATGGAATCGCTCCATTTACAGTCATGAAAGAGACTTAGCGAAGGTATTTATTTTATGTCTAATTATCGCAAATTGAATATTGGAATATTCATCATTCATGCACACCCTAGTCCAGTTAAAGTAAAACTATTCTCAATAAAAGAAAATGTGATTAATTGTCAACCAAAATAGTCACAAAAATATATAATTTACCAATTTTATTGGTCATAAACATGAAATTCTCCTCCTATGAAATTTCAATTATTTAAAAAATATTTTTACAGCACTTTTTCACAATATTTCCTATATTATTTTTGCCTTCCTTTATTTTTATTTCCCTTTTAAATTGCACTTTAAGCTAAATAGCTTGCAAAATAACTAGTAAAAAGATGTACTGTCATGGCAAAGACAAAACAAATCAGTTATTATAAATAAGTAAAATATAAATTTATGAAATACTATAAATAAGTGCTATTCTTGACATAGTTTTTTTTTGCTGTTGTTGTTGTTGAATATAACTATAACTGCTAGTTTACTTTGCATTCTCAGTATCTATCAAGGAATCACTCCATTTACAGCCACCAAAGAGATTTGTTTTTTATTTTTAGTCTAATTATTGCAAATTGAGTATTGGAATATTCATCATTCATGTACGCCCTAGTCCAGACACTGCTGGGCCTCCACGGCCAGATTCGCTGTGAGTTATCAGTGTTTAGAGCTGTTCTGGCAGGGTGAAAGTGAACCCAGCTGGCGTGTGCGTGCAAACAATTCCCTAATCGCTGCTCTGTGAGGAACATGTGTGAGAAAAGCATGGCGGTCCTCGGCTTTGTCGGATGTTTTCTAGACAAAAATATGAGGCGATGTCACTAAAAACCACCCCAGACGTGCAGAGGTGCTAATGTGCTCAAGACAAAGAGGTGAGAGAAGTGCAGTGTGGGAGTTTTCACAAGTGTGGATGTCCAGCAAGACACACTTCACACCAGAGTTCAACAATCTCACAGCTCAGGGCAGAGGGAGATCAGTTTAACACTCCTGACACAAACCCAAACATCATTCATTTATTCATTCAACACACCTGAACTGTGCGAGAAACTACTTTCAAATATTAATAACTAGGACCATTTTTACTGTCTCAGACAGGATATTTTTACTGTATCAGACCTGAAAAGCTAAGATGCTTACCCTCCAGCTTACCTTAGGGATCATTTTCTTGACTATATGAAAGGTCTGCCTATACGCATTATTATTATTATTTTATTATTATATTTTAATAATATTTTTTTCTCCATCTGTATCCAGTTTTCTCTGATGTTATGTACTTCTATATCTTATGTACTTCATTTGGTATTTATGTATTTATTTACATTTCTTATTAATTGTTAAATTCTTGTTAATTGAGTTAATGAACAAGGGGTTAGGGGATGGGATTAACAATGGACAGTATATTACTGTTTACCTCTCTCAATATTTAATTAGTTTTGTCATTCGAAAGACCAACAAAAAGATTGAAAATAAAATATAAGACTAGCTTTTGTGAATGAACGAATGAATGAATAAATGAATGAATGAATGAACAAACAGAGTGAATGAATGAATGAATGAATGAATGAATGAATGAATGAATGAATGAATGAATGAATCAACTAAATGAATGTACGAATGAATGAACGGAAAGAACGAAATGAATGAACGGAACGAATGAACGGAATGAACGAATGAACAAATGAAAGAAATTGATGAACAGAATGAACGAAATGAATGAACGGAACGAACGAATGAATGAACGAACGAACGAACAAAATGAATAAATGAATGAACGAATGAACAAATGAAAGGAATAAATGAATAAATTAATGAATGAACAAACGAACGAACAGAATTAATGAATGAACAAACAAATGAATGACCAAATGAATGTACAGAATGAACAGAATGAATGAACGAACGAACAAACAAATGAAGGGAATGAAAGAATAAATGAATGAACAAACGAACGAACCGAATTAATGAATGAACAAATGAATGACTAAATAAACAAATGAACGGAATGAATGAATGAATGGAATAAATGAACGAATGAATGGAAGAATGAAATGAATGAACGAACGAACGAACAGAATGAATAAATGAATGAATGAACAAAATGAATGAAAGAACGGAAAGAATGAACAAACGAACGAACAAATGACCGAATGAATGAATGAATAAATGAAAAGACGCGTGCTATAGGTGAATCGAATAAACTAAATTGGCCGTAGTTTATGAGTGTGTGTGAATGTGAGAGTGTATGGGTGTTTCTCTGTAATGGATTGCGGCTGTAAGGGCCTAAAACATATGCCGGAATAGAATAATATTATTCACAGCCGGAATAATATTCCGTTGTGGCAACCCTTTATAAAAAAAGGGACTAAAAAGGAAAATGAATGAACAATGAATGAAAAAGAAATTGTGATTGATTGTCAACAAATTAGTAAGAAATATAAACAGACTTTTCTTTCATTTTATTGCAGACTTGCAAAACTATTAGCCCTCCTGAGGAATGTAAATTATTTTTAAAATATTTCCACAGCAATTTTTTCAGTATTTCCTATTATATTTGACCTCTCTTTATTTTAATTTCCTTTTCTTTTCCTTTAAATTACACTTTCAGCTAAATACTAATATCTTGCCAAATAAAAGATGTACTGGTGTCATGGCAGAGACAAAATAAGTCCGTTTTTACAAGTGTAAAGAAATGTTCTCTTCATTAAACAGCACTTGGGAAATATATAAAAAAAAAGAATTAAAATTTCACAGGAGAGCTACAAATGTTGTCTTCAACTGTATATGTAAAATATGCATCTAAAAATAACATTTAACATGCACCTTGTTTATATATTATAATACACATTATGAAATAAGTGGAGGGGTTGACAGGTTTTATGTAATCAAGTGTTTTTTTCTTCAAAGATAAGCCTAATAAAAAATAACATGATTTCACTTCACAAGTCAGCTGAAGTCGACAGGGACGAACAGAGATCCCAAAACCCCACACAGCTCGCGCTCACAGTATGTTATATCTTTACAGCCGCTGGAGGAATGCTCAACCACACATATGTCAAAACTCGGGGTCACTTCCTTTCGCACAGACCACACTGGGACTGGAAACACAGAGAGGTGGTCTATGCGTGCATGCTTTTTTAAAGTGTTAGCTCAAATGCTCAAATGACACATTCATTCATCTTAAGCTTCATTATGTCCTGATTTTGTCTTGATATGATCAGAGGAAATGAGAAAGGACACAACAGAGTGAATCCCTACAGCGGGAGCTTGAAATCGCTTCCTTCCTGATGCATCTGCATTCAGAGATAAAGCACCCACAAGGAGGAGATAGAATTTGCAACAACAAAAAAAATCTGCATTGACATTTGCTTCTTTAGCTTATATTTCACATTTCTCATAAAAATAAATTATATAAATAAAGCCAGAATTGCTAGATACATTTTCTATTGACAAAAAAATGAAGCTGCAATACAAAGTTTTGGGGGAAAAAAAATCAAAAGGGGAACTAATTTTAGTTTCAAGAGTTCACACTTTGGCAGCACGGTGGCGCAGTGGGTAGCACAATCCCCTTACAGCAAGAAGGTCACTAGTTCAAGCCTCAGCTGGGTTAGTTGGCATTTCTGTGTGGAGTTTGCATGTTCTCCCTGCGTTCGCGTGGGTTTCCTCCGGGTGCTCCGGTTTCCCCCAAATGTCCACAAACACGGGTATGGGTGAATTGGGTAAGCTAAATTGTCCGTTGTGTATGAATGAGAGTGTATGGGTGTTTCCCAGTGATTGGTTGCAGCTGGAAGGGTATCTGCTGCGCAAAACATATGCTGGATAAGTTGTCGCTTCATTCCGCTGTGGCGAGCCCAGATTAATAAAGGGACTCCCTCACAATTGTAGGGCGAGAGGGGAGTTTGAGTTCAGGTAGGTCTCGAGAACTCCCCTACTTATTAATAGTTAAAGGCGATTAAGAATGGCTGATTAAGAGCTCATCAATGGTGCCAATTTGATTTGGTCAATTCACCCATATCTCATCTCTTTGGACTATGGGAGGAAACCGGAGAACATTGCTGGCTCTCTGCAACTCTCACATGGTTGTCCACTGAAGCTAAGCAGGGCTGTGCCCGGTCAGTACCTGGATGGGTAAGCTAGGTTGGGTTCCACATGGGAAAGCTAGGTTGCTGCCTGAAGTGATGTTAGTGAGGTCAGCAGAAGGCGCTCAACCTGTGTTCTGTGTGGGTCCTAACACCCCAGTATATTGATAAGGACTCTATATTGCACAGTGAGCGCCGTCTTTCAGATGAGACGTTAAACCGAGGTCCAGGTCTCTGTGGTCGTTCAAAATCCCAGGATGTCATTCGAAAAAGAGTAGGGGTTTAACCCCAGCATCCTGGCCAAATTTGCCCAGTGGCATGTGTCCATCATGGCCTCCTAAGCATCCCCATATCATAATTGGCTTCATCACTCCTCTCCGCTAATCAGCTGGTGTGTGGCGTGCGGTCTGGCGCAATATGGCTGCCGTCGCGCCATAAAGGGTGCATGCTGCACACTGGTGGTGGATGAAGAGATTCCCCTCAATGTTTAAAGTGCTTTGAGTGTCTAAAAAGTGCTATTTAAATGTAAGGAATTATTATTATTATTATTAGTAACATGGGGGAAACCCACACGAGCACAGGGAGAACATGAAAACTTTCTTGCTGTTAGGCAACAGTGCTAACCACTGGGCCACCGGGCCGCTTTATAAGGGAAAGGGGGAGGAGTAGGGGTGGACGGAAGGATTCTTCAGGGCAAAGATATCTGAGGTAAGAAACTCTGATTATTTATAGTGACTTAGGAATTGTCCGATTGGTGAATCATTCATTACTAAAGCAGGACCGGCTGTGGTCAATCATAAGCACGTGATCCTCTCGAAATTAGTTTATCAATACATTTCACTTATGTTTTACATTTCATAGGGAAAAATATATATATTAAGCCATAATTATGAGATAAATTTGCATTTGAAAAAAAAAAAGCCACACTACAAAGTTTGGAAAACTTAAAAAGTTTAAAAAAACAAAAAATAAAAAGTAAAAAAATGAACTATGAGATTTAAACCCACAATTAAAAGATGCAAACTTGTAATTGCAAGATTTAAATCAGATTTATTTATTTATTTATTTTTTTTTTACATTTCTGCGGTTCTTAGTTCGCCAGTCAAACCACATATCCAAACTTTGATCGAAAATTGGCAATCTTTGCCATTCGTAATGGGTTGTTTTAGGTTAATTTTGCATTTTCACAACCAGCGCAGAGCCCCGGGGATTGGAGTGAGGCTGGTTTGAGCTTCCCACAGATGCAGAATTCTTTATTTTGCATCTCACATTGTTATTCTTTAAGTGAACAAATAATCTATGCAAGTTAATCTAATGTTTGTTTTTGTAATCTTCAATCAAAATCTGACCATTTGCTTCCACATTTGGAGTGGTGAATCTTCTCTGATGATGTCAGTTTGATGGCTTCAGTTACAATACTCTCAGCCATGCACCTCTTACCATTAGTTTGCTACAAGGCAATGATGCACAAAATGAAAGCCCCGCCCCCTTCTCAATATTCCATTTCAGTTGGAAGTACATCAACATGCCGAAATAAAAGTATCAGCATCTTCCGACTCACAGAGACTTTAAACTGAGACTGAAATAAATACTTCTCACCCCAATGAGTCTGCATAAAATAACCCACTGCTCTATTTCAGCTATTTCACTGTCAACACAGTTTGAAGCAATGGATGCTATGCTAGCAATGCACTGCAACTGCCAATAAGAACAGGCCACCGCTAGGCTTTGAAGCAGCCAAAGATCCTACACCAGCATGACCCTGTGACTCCAGTCTGATCTCTGACCTCTGGATGGAGAGCAACTGGTCTGACCATCCCTCATTCTGACTGGAGAATAAACAGAGAAGATGCTTAAAAAACACTTCAGGAGAGACTTTGAACAGAAAGGGAATGTGGCAAATGCACTCAAATTGACTTATTGAGCTGAAATAACACAATTCTTGAGGTTTTTTTGAGAGAACTTAATTGTTTCAAGTTCAATCCGGTTAAACTTGTTTAAAAAAATTATGTTAATTTAATTGATTTGTGCAGGGACAACATGAAGGAATTGTGTGGAACCCAGCATTTTTACAGTGTAGATTTACTCAATACAAAACAAATAAGTATTTAAGTGCTTGAAAAAAAAAATACTGTATGAATTTTTCTGTTCTTATCTGTAGGGGTAAAAATAATACAACCAGCACCAAAACAGAGTAAACATAAGGAAATTTGGCACATGAAGACGTCTTTAATTTCCATGTCTGTTCATCAACTTAAAAGGGACAGTTCACCCAAAAGCAAATATGGAAATTCTCTCATCATTTAATCATCCTCCACTTGTTCCAAACCAGTTTGACTATATTTGTTATTGTTGCTGAATGAAAAAGAAGATACTTTGAAGAATGTTCTATAGTATTTTTACTTGTTTTTGTTCTTACTATGGTTGTCAATGGAATATCTTCTTTCGTGTTATTCACCAGAAGAAGAAAAAATCATTAAAGTTTAGATCCACTTTGGCTTTTGGTTTTGAGTTTGAGTAAATGGGAATTTTAATTTTTTATTTTTAGGTGGGTTATCCCTTTAAAATGTAATATAAATTCAGGAGACTTGCAATTTAATCATATGGAGTAAAATTCATCTAGTTTAAACTCATATGGAGTAAAATACATATACTTTTATGAAGCCTATTGTCATTTCAGCAGCCACAGCATTCATTTACCTCTACTGTATGGAAATTAGGCGAGTGAACATTCTGCTAAATCTCTCATTTTGTGTTCCTTTAATAACAATGTTTTTTAAAAAGTCATATTGATTTTGGAACAATATTCTTTAATCATTACCTCATTACTTAAAACTTTTCATTATAGAACTGTTTATGTAATAGATTAAAAAAGATAACTTTGACTTTTTCTCACAACTGCAAGTCTATTTTCACAATACAGACTGTTCTTCTCAGAATTATGAGCGTTTATTTATATAAATATCACTAATAATCTTACAGCTTTTAACTGATTCTATAATCTATAAACTTTCCACAATTTTGAAAAAAAACTGTTTTAACACACTGTTAAATCCAATAAGTTAAGGAAACCGATTGCAACAAGTTCAAAAACTAATCCTAATAAGTACTGTGAACTTAATCAACTTGAGTAAACGAAGCAATTTGAGCACAGTAAAACTCAATAAATGAAGTGAACTCAAACCAACTGAGTACTGTAAAACCCAATAAGTTAAGGCAACTCAAACCATTTGAGGAAACCGATTGCTACAAACCATTTGGGTTAAAAAACTAATCTATATGAGTACTGTGAACTTACTCCATTTAAGCTGAAGTAATGAGGTAATTATCTCATTACCTTCAACATTGAGTTCAAAACTCTTTTCAAATGAGTAGAATTAACTTTCAGTAAATTTTGAGTTAACTACACTCATTTCATTTGATAAAGTTGATCGTTGGGTTTTACAGTGTTATGAACTTTATGTAATGGATTAAAAAAGATAATCTCACAAAACGAGTTTTGTCTCACAACTGAAAGTCAAATTTCACAAAACAGACTTTTCTTCTCAGAATTATGAGCGTATATTTATATAAATATCATTATTAATCATGATTATTATTATTATTATCAATATCATTAATAATCTCACAGCGTTTAACTGATTCTATAATCTATAAACGTTCCACAATGCTAAAAAAAAAAACTGTAAGTAAAATCCAATAAGTTAAGGTAACTCAAACCATTTGAGGAAACCGATTGCAACAAACCATTTAAGTTCAAAAACTAATCTTAATGAGTACTGTAAACTTAATCCATTTGAGTAAATGATGCAATGTGAGCACAGTAAAACCCAATAAATGAAGAGAACTCAAACCAACTGAGTGATGTAAAACCCAATAAGTTAAGACAACTCAGACCATTTGAGAAAACCGATTGCTACAAACCATTTGAGTTTAAAAAAACTAATCTATATGAGTACTGTGAACTTACTACATTTAAGCTGAAGTAATGAGGTATTTAATTAACTCATTACCTTCAACACGTAGTTCAAAACTCTTTTCAAATGAGTAGAATTAACTTTCAGTATATTTTAAGTTAACTAAACTCATTTCTTTGATAAAGTTGAGTTTATATCTTGCAGTTTACATTTAATTCTTTGTTCTAAAAATTGCAAAAAATAAAAATAAAAACTGTTGAAATTGAGAAACATTGTGATAAAAAATGTCTAAAGTCTAGAATTAAGTCTTTAAACTTAGAAAAAAAAAATCACAATCCATTGAAAAATAAAATAATTGTGGGATTTAACATCAGAACTGTGAGAAAATAAAGTCTAAATTGCAAGACAGTGTATAAACTAAATAACTGCAAAACAGTAACAATTACTGTGCGTTCACACAGAAGGCAGTGAAAGAGTCAAAGGTCACTCTGCTTGGCCTGGCAACAACGCTGTCTGCCTTCAGCACCAGCGGCGAGAGCGTCAAAATTCCCTACACTGATCTCATATTTAAAGGAGCCGTTGCTGCATATCAGCAAATCAGTTACATTCCCGCATAAAAACATGCTTTCTAACGTTAAAATGTTGCGCAATTTTAATCAAATTCAATTACAATGGAAGATCAAGTTGCATGTTTTGTGGCTTTGCTCCACTTAATTATCCAATGTGTCCATATGTCTGAAATATTCTGAAGCAGCAGTACTGTTTTGTATAGTCGCATCAGATTCCCGCTTTTTTTAAAGAAAAAAAAAAATATACCATTAATGCATATTAGTAACTCGCCAGTAACTTTTTAATGTATGCTCCTGTAAGAAATAAATAATTTTAAATAATTGGAAATCCGGCGACCGCAATAATCAAACCCTTGGGAACAACTGTGGTCGGAACCACAGTTCACATGTGTTTTCTCGAATCCTCTCAAGCGGTGGACTTTTACATTGCGATTACTTGCCGCCGAACCGCATCTTAGCTCATTACCATAAAGTTGACTTGATTTCAACTCTCCTCGACGCCCACACCGGCGAAGACGTGCCACGCTGCTTCTCGCCGCTTATCGCTGCCGGCTCGCATTGAAAATGAATGACTTCCGGCTACTTTGCTGCTCTCTCCGGTTTCGGTGGGGAATGCGCAGTTATGAGATTAAAAAGTCAGAATTAAAATAATGATTATGTCTCACAATTCTGAGTTTATATCTCAATTCAAAAAGTCAGAATTGCGAGACATAAAACCAGAATTGTGAGATATAATCATAATTCCTATCTTTCCATTCTGACTTTTTATCTCAGAGTTGTGACTCTTATGCAGTTTAGTTCATCGGTCTTGCAATTCTGACTTTATTTCTCACAATTCTGATGTTAAATCTTACAATTATGATGATTTTTCTTTTAAAGTCTGAATTAGGAGATAAACATGTTTATTGTTTGTTCTGTCAGGGATATTAGTCACAGTTTTGACAGGTTTTAAGTATAATCTGTCATCCAAGTGTTCTTTATCGGGGTCTAGCAAGATTGATAGTAAATCCTAGGAGCAGGCAGCACTACGCTGAGGCTTGTGGGTGAATGAATGGAGGCAGGACGAGGCCATCAGACCACTAGCTCAGGTCTCGTGAGGTCGAGAGAAGCAAACGGCAGCTGGTCGCAAAACACTGACTCAAAGCATCCTTCCTGAGCCAAGCTACAATCTGGAAAAATCTGCTTTCTTTCCCTCTGACTTTAAAACTCACACGCTCTGGTACTGCAGTGTCAGCAAACTATTGAGTCATTTATGGATGTGACGGATGAGAAATGATGAGAAGATGATCAAGGAGATGGAAAAGTGCTTTTAACTGTCCTAAAAACAGGAATAAGGGGAAAAGTAAAGGAAATAGAAAGAAAATACATCAAAATCAGTGCAGTGCTAAAGGCTCATATTTAAACTTTAAAAGTTTAACATTTGCTTCCAAAACATGTTTCTTCTTTACGTGATACCAATGTTTAATTGTGAATATAATATAATATAATATAATATAATATAATATAATATAATATAATATAATATAATATAATATAATATAATATAATATAATATAATATAATATAAAATAAAGTGCTATAGGCAATTTGGTGCATTTAAACAAAACAGCCTACAAAATTTCAACAAAATTTTTCAACTTTTTTGCTTCTTTTGATTTTTCCTTTTTTTTTTAATTTTTGTATTTAATATTTTTTAATAATATACATTTGGATGTACTAGTTTTTGGACCATTATTGTAAGTTATTTTGTTAGATTAGCTCCAGATTTTGCTTCAGTACTGACTAATCTAATGTATATGCACAAATATAATATTGTATAGGTTCTAGGGATGGGCGATGTCGACCAATTTGACATCGTACTATGTCTATTGTAAAATATCGCAATGGACAATGGCATCGCTGCCGTAGGCGGCAGTGAATTAATTATTTATCAATAATTAATTAACAATTTATTAATTGGTAACAAATTAATTAGACGAGCGCGTGCGTGTGTCTCTGTGCGCGTGTGTGGTCACGTGATGTGCATTTTCAGCGGTACAGTGTGGATGGAGGGCTGTTCAGAAATGCTAGGTGAAACGTCAGTGTGGACGTGGATAGTTTTCCTTCTAAAATGGCATTTTAAAAGACGTATTAGTGTAAATGGGGCATAAGTGTATTTTTCGCAAGCGGGTTTACGACGGGGCGGAGCGGAGGATCATGATGCCGGCTCAGCATCGTGATGTCTATTGGCCATCGGCCATCGTCTATTGACCCAACCCTAATAGCTTCCTATTTAAAATATGAGTTTAAAAGATAGATTTGTGAGGGGTGTACTTATAGATGCTGAGCACTGTAATATAATATATTCACTCATTCATTTTCCTTCGACTTAGTCCCTTATTTATTTATCCACAGCTTTCCACAGATTTAATATGTAAACATCTCGTTAAACAGAAATTGGGGAAAAAAAATAAACAGGGGGGCTAATAATTTAGGGAGGCTAATAATTTTGACTTCAACTGTATATATTACATTATTTAAGATATTTAATTTCCCAGAGATTGGTTGCGGCTGGAAGGGCATCCGTTGCGTAAAACATGCTGGATAAGTTGGCGGTTCATTCTGCTGTGGCAACCCCAGATTAATAAATCGACTAAGGTGAAAAGAAAATGAATGAATGAATGAATGAATAAGATATTAAATTTTGGGTTACATTAAAGTAGTTTATTATTAATAATATTATAATTATTAAAAGAATCATAATTTATTTAAATGATGTTGTAAATATAACATATAAAAAGTTTTTTATTAAAATATTAGAAATAAAACAAGCAATTTCAGCTTTAAACAAATAGATTAATTTCGGGGGGGAAAAGAAAGTCTTTTGACCTGCAGTTCTAGCGTTATCTGTCACAGTATCTAAGCTTCTCAGTTTCTCAGCTTTGGACAATTGTAAATTGAAGGGAGTCTCGGGTGTTTGCAGGATAAGGCCTTTCAGTGCAGTTTTCTTTGCGTGTGGCCTGCGATTAATCCACCGCTCATGAGGAGCAGACACTTCAGACACGAAGCCCAGCAACCAGACAAAGACTGGGACACTGGGAGGAAATGCTATAATTAACCCTTTCAGGTCACGTTTTTTACACACAGACAATACAGCAATACATTAGGTTCCCACTGCCAGTCCAACAAGAACTCTGTGTGCACATTCCTTACAGAGGATTTCTCTACTTAAACTATATGCACCAATCGACTGGTCAGAAATGTTAACTGTTTTTAGTTCTTGACACAAACTGCATCGCAATAATTTTATGCTAGAAAGAGATATAGTACAAGAGATCCTTTTTAAAAAAAGCAGAGATGACCAAAACCCATGGAAAAATGCAAGATATTCTGCAATTACTTTACCAAATTTAACATATTTAATAAATATTTCATGCCTCTGAGATTTTGTAATGTTCATTAATTAATTTTCCTTCGGCTTAGTCCCTTATTTATCAGGGGTCGCCACAGTGGAATGAACCGCCAACTATTCCAGCATTTTTGGCAGATGTTTGAAAAAGTTAGAAAAACTTTAGCAGGATTTTTATTAAATTTATTAATTTATTTGTCTCTTTCTAAAGCTAGAGTAAACATCTATACTTACTATCTTAAATGTGGGCTTCGATCAGTCATCTGTTAAATAATCCACCTTATGCATGGATTATTTGGTTTTATTTGAAAAACTCACCTACAGAAACATGAATTAGTGCAGTGTTTCCCAACCCTGTTCCTGGAGGCACACCAACAGTACATATTTTGGATGTCTCCCTTTTCTGACCCATTAACTTCAGGTGTTGGAGTCTCTTCTGATGTTATGATAAGTTGATTCAGGTGTGTTTGATTAGGGAGAGGTTGAAAATGTGTACTGTTGGTGTGCCTTCAGGAACAGGGTTGGGAAACACTGAATTAGTGTATGTGACAGATTTACTTGATGCTGGAATAAAATCCTAAATATTGTAAGAGGTTTTATGAAGAAATCTATGAATTGAACCAACTGTCTTTAGAAAAGTTTGAATATTCAGACCAGAAGGTCAGGTATATTCATTTAAGATTATCTCAACCCAGGCTCATTCTGATTACGTACCCCTATATACAGTTGAAGTCAGAATTATTAGCCCGCCCTGAATTATTAGGCCCCTGTTTAATTTTTCCCCAATTTCTGTTTAACAGAGAAGATGTTTCCAACACATTTCTGAACATATGTAACACGAGGAGTGACAGACACAACGTTAGGATCCAAGTGCAGGTTTATTTGGTAGTCAGGCAAGCAAGGGTCAACACAGGTGCAAACAGATGAATAGAGGCAAATCCAGAATCGTAGTCACTATAACAGGCGAGAGGTCGGAAGGCAGGCAGTGAACAGGGACAAACAGACAAACTTGGCAAAGGTCAAAACACAGAGAAACAAGACTAAGGAAAACGAGTTGAATTGTCACTTTACAGGTAAACAAGACTCGGCAAGGATGTGAGTGTGTGTGCTGCTAAAGTAGTGTGTGTAATCAGTCCAGAAGCAGGATCAGCTGTGGGAGTCTAATCAGTGGAGACTTGGAGCAGGTGTGTGTGTGTGTGGCATGACTGAATATGTAGTCCATAAGTTGTAGTCTATGTGAATGTGTGAGAGATCCAGCGATCTTGGGAGTATGATCGTTGGTGATCGTGACAACATAATAGTTTTAATAACTCATTTCTATTAACTGATTTATTTTATCTTTGCCATGATGACAGTGAATAATATTTGACTAGATATTTTTCAAGACACACAAAGGGGGGCTATTTTTTTTTATTTCTTCAGTAATTTAATAATTTAGCATAAAATATCTTAATCTGTGTTCTGAAGTTGAATAAAGGTCTCATGAGGGTGATAATAAATGACAGATTTTTCATTTTTGAGTGAACTAACCCTTTAAAGTCCACATGAACCGGAAGCTGTGACCTTTTTTTTTTTCGTATAGTGATGCAGTTCCTAGAGAAACGCAATATTAAATGAGCAAACAGTGGGCGTGGCATGCTTTTTCATACTGCAAGCTGATTGGATGTAGTAAAGTAGACATTTCATTCAGAAAGATTGGGAAAAGGGTTTTTTAAAAGAGTTATTACAACCGAACAAACACCTTATCCTCACAATTTCTGTTCGTTGTCAAAACTGACAGTTGGAGGGGCGTGGTTAAGCATATTAGCCACGCTCAATATCTCAGACAGGCATCATCTGAGAATTGAACTGAAAACAAACAGGAAGTGCATTTTGCAGATTTTAATTTTAGATTACATGGGCAAGCATTTTTTTCTTAATGACATGCACAGATGAATTGTTCAAAACTTGCAATGTGGGCTAACAAAATCATGTGGTTAGTTTTGAATTCATTTGTACTTTAAATTACTATGAAAAGCTCAGCACCGTGATACAGCAAAGGAACAAACACCTTGCTCATATACTCAGATTTGACACTTTTCTTGTTACTAGCTTTTTAAAAATTGCCATTTTATCTGAATTGACCAAATTGCTTGTAAAAAAAAATCAAGATCACAGCAGCACTAAATGAAACCCCCGCATTAGTGTTTCATTTCAAATTCATGCAACTTGGAATATCAGGAATGTGAGATGTTCATGAAAGCCAGACATAACACTAGGGGCAAGGACGGGATGCTGTGAAATTTCAAGTCCGGGAGGAGAGACGGAGGGCAGACAGTGAGTGTTCAGGATGTGGAGCGTCTTGGCTTGCCGGCCTGGTTTATATTAGCTCAGGGTGGTCCGCCGTGACTCCAGCGTGCAAAAATGTCAATGGAAATGCGAAGAGACGCACAGACATAATCTGGCAGGCTGGGATAAGATGGATTGAGGATGCTAGCTGTGAAAAAAAGCTCTCAATGTGGGTCGTGGAACGAAAGAGACTCCTCATATATAGAGAGAAAGAGCTGAATGAAAATGAGGATTTATGAAACCGTTTTTTGACCAGATCTGAGAAAACCAAAAGGAAAACTGATGCTCCAACAGTCTTTGGCTCTGGTTGTTGTGGACATTTTTGTGGGCTGCACTTGTAGTTTGGACAGGCTCTGGAACAACATACCAGACACGGCGAGTTTTATGTTCCTGGAAAAGAATCCGTAAAAAGCTTGAGGACATGGTCGGACAGAGCAGTTAAAACTTTCACTGTGATGCATAATTACATGTTTTGATTTGAATGATTTAGGAAACTCACAGTACTGTGATTTATTTTGTGCAATCTGAAACTAATTCGAAGACGCAGTGACAATATAGTACAAATGTTAAATTGTATATTACTGCTGATGACGAAGAATGGCTGATATCAAAGCGTTACACTACTGTACACTGAAAAAAATTATGTCTGCAAAACTGTTGCAAACAATTTATTTGTGTTGAATTTAAACAAACAAATTAAATTTACGAAAATTCTACCTTATTTGTTTGTTTAAAGGGCACCTATGGTAAAAAATCTATATATATATGTGCATGTATGGTGTATAGACCGTCATATTGGGGTGATATAAACACACCCAGTGCTTTTTTTTCAATTTAACAACATAAAAAACGGTGGACCAATTGGAGCTGTTTTCAAACCGCCCGCATTTTTATGTAGGAAAGCGGTCCCCCCGCCCACCAATATTGATTGACAGGCGCGTCATCATATTCTCAGTTTGTTGATTCACGTCCGCCATTTTCAGCGTGAGTCGAGGCAATATCACTAAAGGAACACCCTTGCTCTATTTTTAGATGCAAGGCTCATTGGGCTCAACACAAGATCAATATTCTCCACATTATCGCTCTAATCGGAATTATTGGTTGTATCTTTAGGTAGGTTTGCAAACATGTGTACTTCTCAGTATCCGCGTTTCCACTATCGCGCCTAAAGCGAGCGAGCCAGGGCGAGCCAAGGCCAGTCGCGTTTCCACTATCACTTCCGGGGCGTAATCGGGCCAAAGCGGGGCTTCCTTGGGGCCAGCGTCCGGCCTTTTTCGGCCCGCCGAATACCTTGGGCCAAGGAGGGCCAACTGGGGCTTCGGGGCGAGGTTACGTACAAAGGCGGAGTTTTCCTGTCAGGTAAAGAGGAGACAAGATGCTTTCTTCCCTTACATTTGTTTTGCTATCGCGCTTGATCAACTCACTAAGAAAAATCTGTGTTCGAAGTAAATGCCGCCGAACTCGAATGTCCTTATCCAGGGATCGCTGTCTGGCCTTACACCAACAGACCACAAACAGTAAAAAAGCAATCGCTTCGGTGTTCTCCATCTTCCAGCTCTCGTAGTGATGCCAGGTTGTGTTTGTGGTTATAATTTGAGTTTTTTGTTCCCGCTGAAGTGGGCGGGTTGTGTGACGGGTTGTGTGACGTTTGATTCGGGGGATGTTCTGGGGGCGATGTTTGCGTGACGCGCTGCGAGCAACTAGCCCGACAGTGGAAACACGACATGATTTCGGCCTCATTTCTCAACCTCCCGGGCTATTGGCCCGGCCTGGCCCGATTAAAGCCCTGGCTCGCACTGGCCCGATAGTGGAAATGCGGCTATTGAGTCTACCTTATACTTCAGCCGTTTGCATTTTTCACGATCCCAGAAGCTCCCTGTGATCTTAACTAGCATGCGTTTTAGAATTCTAAACATCGGTTTCTATCAGGGTACACTCAAGTCGACGGCTGGACGCGGCGGACCGCTGCAGACTTGAATTGCTGTTGTGTGTACCCTGATAGGAACCTATGTTTAGAATTCAAAAATGCGTGGCGCAACGATACGGGACACTTCATGTATCTGCCGCGCTACAGAGAGTGTCTGATGTGCATTTCGCGGCTTCGAGCGGCGCATCCGGTGCCTCAGTCAAAGTTAATTCAGTGTGCGTGGTTATTAGTTTCTGTGTACAAGCTTGGCACTTGGCTGTAAAACTGTACAAAGACACGTATGATTTTGTACTCTCTGCTTGGTCTGTGTCCGAGTCGTACATGTACGACTGATTGCTGAACCTTTCACTCTTGCTCCTTCTCTGTCTGCCTGTCAGACTCTGTTGCAAAAGCAGAGCGGGTGAGCTCATGGCCCCGCCCCTTGTTACGTTGGGCGGGAAGCCGAAACTAATTTACATGTGAAGCAACACACCCATAAATCAGCTAACTGTGGACACGCCCCCAACATGACACTTTTTAACACATTATAATAAAAAAATCTGAATTGTGTTTTAAACTGAACCTAAACTGACACACTCAGAAGAACCATAATATTAATATTAAATCTTAAAAAAGAGGTAAACGATGTGCCCTTTAAATTCAACCCAAATAAATCGTTTACAACCACTTAACGTAAAAAAAATTAGTAAATCCAAAGAATCATCTTTGAATAATTTTTTCAGTGTGTCCAAATAATAAAAAACGCTAATAATAATAATAATTGTTAGTAATTAATTCTTGGTCGACAGCATGGTGGCTCAGTGATTAGCACTGTCGCCTCACTGCAAGAAGGTCGCTGATTCAAGTCTCGGCTTGGCCAGTTGGCATTTCTGTGTGGAGTTTGCATGTTCTCCCAGTGTTGTCGTGGGTTTCCTCAGAGTGCTCCAGTTTCCCCCACAGTCCAATGACATGCGCTATAAGTGAATTGGATGAACTAAATAGCTGTATGACTCAGTGTGTGTGAATGCGAGAGTGTATGGGTGTTTCCCAGTACTGAGTTGCAGCATCCGCTGTGTAAAACATACGGTGGAATAGTTGGCGGTTCATTCCGCTGTGGAGACCCATGATAAATAAGGGACTAAGCCGAAGGAAAATTAATGAATGCAATAAATGGGAAATTTTATAAATAATAGAAATAATTCTCATTAACTTCCGGCCGCAAACGTATCCGATCTAGCAACAACCCAGATATGCTATGGTATGCTCTATCATAACATATCTGTTATGATAGAGCATAACAAATAACATGCAAGTATTAAATTGTAATATCCTATATTATTTTTTCCCTTATACACCAGTGTGATTACTGATATTTTTGTTTTTGAAATTCAAATAGGGCCTAAGGCTTACGTTTCTTTTCCAATTAAAAATGGCCTACTGATGTTTTGCTTAGGTGGCGCATTGGCGCAGTAGGTAGTGCTGTCGCCTCACAGCAAGAAGGTCGCTGGTTTGAGCCTCAGTTGGTGTTTCTGTGTGGAGTTTGCATGTTCTCCCTGCGTTCTCCCTGTGGGCTTCCTCTGGGTGCTCCAAAGACATGTGGTACAGGTGAATTGGGATGGCTAAATTGCTCATAGTGTATGAGTGTGAGTGAGTATAGTATGTATGGATGTTTCCCAGAGTTGGGTTGCGGCTGGAAGGGCATCCACTGCATAAAACATGTGCTGGATAAGTTGGCGGTTCATTCCGCTGTGGTGACCCCGGATTAATAAAGGGACTAAGTCGAAAAGGAAATGAATGAATGAATGAATGATGTTTTGCTTTTATATTTTACATTAGGCTATTATTTGTGCATAAACATATCTCGATATGGTAATAAACATACCGTTTGATTGAAAACGAAATTTTTTGTCATCCTTACTGCAAACTTATATGAGCAATTCAATGTGAAGGAGGGCCTTACAATATTTTCCAGGGGAAAAGGGGGTCTCAGGCAAAAAAAGTTGGGAACCACTGCTCTAATCCGATTCAATGATTTATGCTAAGCTAAGCTAAAAGAGTTCAGTTGAATGGATTAAAAAATGGTAAAACTGAACTGTTCAATTCTAGGGGAGTTGTAAAAATGAGCCTATTTCCAAAAAAAAAAGTGGAGTGTTCCCTTAAGATCCTTATGGACACCCTGTGTTATGATGTATTATTGTCACAGTACTGATATATTTCAGACCCATACTGCTTTACATCAGTGATCTGATACAGTGCAGGAGTATTTGTCCATGCATGTAATCGTGGTCAGTGGACGAATTGAGGCTCTACAGCTTCCACAGAACTTCTAGAAAGAGCAAATAATGACGTCATGAACTGTCCAAGAGAAACACACACTAACAAACCCACAAGCAGGTCACAGGTCAAAGGTTACGCTCATCTCGCCTTCCTCCAGGTGTTTCCTGAAAACTCGGTTGAATAATAAGCTCTTGACGTCACCATGCAGTCATCCTGTGGGTGTAAGACCAGGATGTTGATAAACTTTCCATAGTACGCGAAGTAAACCAACATACGCCTATCACAGCGACAGGAAGCCAGTAGAGACATTTAACCCACACTGAATAATGTCCATCCCATATACACTCATATTCATCTCAAATAATCTCGATTTACAATCTATACAGCACAACAATAGTATCCTACTTTTTAAGCCAACTGGAACTGTTGAACTTTGCAAGTAAAAGCTCTATCCCTCCCTGTAAAGACTAGCTGTGGACTCCTTTTTTTATTGTATATAATTTTCTTGAACCCGTTGGTTTGCATTTACTCAACAATAGGAACTAAATAAATGATTTTTATGTTAAAGAGGACCTATTATGCAAAAATCACTTTTATGAGGGGGTAAAACACAGTTGTGTGGTAACATTGTGTGAATATAACCAGCCATTAATAGTAAAAACTCATTAATTATACTTTTTATAAATCACACTTGATAAAAACAGTCAGCAGAAACACTTTGATTGACATCCCTCCCTTTGTTCATGTCATCAGAGGGGGAAAGCCCCGCCCATTAGTGATGATCTCTCCCTAATTAGCATGGACAGCCCTGAGTGAGAAGCAGCTACTATGCTGCTGCTATATTGACGCATATGCCTTTTTAGCCCCGCCCTCTTTTGAAAATCTCATTTGAATTTAAAGCGACAGTCACCAAAAAATGGCACAATTTGTATCAAAGCCTAAAAGGGGCAGTTTCAAATAGTTTTAAAACATTATTTGTGGAGTATAATGAGCTGAATCTTCACATGCACATTCCAGGGATATCAGAAACTTATTTTACTTTATTTGTTTAAACTTATCTTGTAAAAATAGGCATAATATATCCTTTTTAACTGCCTTTTCTAACGCCTGGGTTCACTACAGGAAGGCACAGGATCGCAGGATTATCAAATACGTAGATTTATTAACAAACACTTACATGGATAAAACAAGAAGGACATGGGGTAAAAACAAGCATCAAACAAGAATACCGGACGAAGACTGAATGACATTCAGGGACTATAAATACACAGGGGATTATTGAACTGATTACATACAGTGGATGAACACAGGTGAAGGTGATGAATATTAACAAATGGCGGGGACTGGAACAAAGGAGCAGATGGTGTCCTTAAAAATGTGATCATTTTTAGTTTAAAATACAATCTTCAAGTTCATTTTGGTACAAACAAACATTTAAATAGTTAAATAGTTAAATAATTAAATAGAAATTAAATTAAATAGAAATCCTTCAGAAAGCGGGCTGATTATGTAATTCACGATCATTATGGTAGCGTTTCTGACTGGATCTATCTTTAAGAATTTCAGGAACTTCAATTTGCAGTAAGTTGGCTCTTCTACATCACAATATAGTAGAGGTGTACTACTATATTATAATGGAGCGTATAGTGTTAGTTCAGTTGGACACATCAGTCAAGCTTGGATCAGCTGACAGTTCATGATGAGTACCTATCCAGTTCTGACACCTGTCACAGCAGGTCTATTTAAATCATACATCCGGTCTCTCTTCAGCTTTTGGCTGGTCGTCTATTCTGCGCTTCCTCCACCTTCCCCAACTCCTCCTAGCTCATTTCTGAAATGAGTTCATAGTATTCGTCAAGTATCAGCCTCATGTCTCTGGCATTTACATAAACTCATAATCAATTGAAATTTTTTATGAACGCTTTTGGGTTCTGTTACCCCCTGCATAAACAGGCATGTGGAGTTTTGCCCAGAACAGAACTATCCCGCCAACACAAACTGTATGCTTAATATTTCTATGTACTAAGGATGCAATGGTTCTCGGTAAAAAAATGTATCGTCTCGTTGTCCTCCCATGGTTCAGTACGTCCTGTGATCTGCAGTTTAGAATATGCATTACTAATATTGGTTTGTCAATAACAGGGTTTCTGCAGGTTTCACCGAGTTAAATTTAAAACTTTTAAAAACATTTTTAAGACCATTATGAATGAAATTTTAGACCCAAAAAGGGGTAAAGGCTAAGGAATTTTTCAAATGGCCCAGATGGAAACGATTTTTATTTGCTCTATCAATTTAAATTTAATAAATTTAATAAAAATTTATTAAATATATTAATAAAAATTTTATACATTTAATAATACAATAATACATTAATAATAAAAATGTAAACATTTAAGAATTTATTTCTTATCAAAAAAAATGTAAATATTGTGTAAAAACAAGCAAACTTTACTTGTATACACTTTTTTTTTCAAGATAAACTTTCTGTAAAATAAAAAAAGAACAAATGTTTTAAAAACTATAATAAACTAAATCTATGCACAACAATCTGTCCAGGTCAGTGTCCTCAGCAGTAAATACATGAAGAACTTTTAAACAAATGTTATTGTAAGGAAAATAATTAAACCATTATGATAAATACAGTTAAAAATGACCTTTTTTATAATAAAAAGTTTAAAGTTTTGATAAGATGATTGTTGGTGATTGTATGGGTTAGTCCATACAATTAGTTTGGTAGCAATACATGAACAAAGGAAAATTAAGACCTGTTAAAAAAGATAAAGGACCTACAACACAATATTCAGTAAATTTAAGACTTTTTAAGGGCTAAAATTTAGATTTTGAGATTTTAAGACATTTTAAGATCCCGCAGAAACTCTGAATAAAAACAACTGCAACAAAGCAGTTCTGCCTACAGTATGTACGCTTCCGATTACCTTTCACGCTCATTGTACGCGCGAAGACCTTTCCAATCACCCCTTATGTAAATCTGTTTTCGACATCACATTTCCTCACATGTCGGTGTGTGTGTGTGTGTGGACTTTCTGTCTGTTTCAGCATGGCAAGTGAAGGAGACACAGTGCAAATGCGCAGGTGAGGCCAAAAATCAGCGCATTGCCGTCAGTGTTTCAACAGACACAAAAACATAACGAATGCCATTTTTTGTTGTTGTTGCAAAGTTAGCTTATATCAGTGGTCACTAACAGCCAGGGGTGCGTTTCCCAAAACCATCGTTAGCCAACTAAGTTGTGTTGTTACAAACATAGTTCATTGATTTGCCATTTCCCAAATCCATCGATCCAACGAACATTCACAAACTGCGTTGCAAACTTGTGCACTTCCGACTACACCTCTGGAGCTGTAGTTAGAAACATAGTTCCTGGCTGTGCTCTATTACCAGTTATCTCCCCTATGCCCTATTCATTTAGAACATTCAAAAATTTAAACTTGGAATGATTCAAAATGAAAAAGCATTAAAGTCATCTCTCTCAGGTGTAATTTGTTTTCAAAGTTTTTTTACAGTTCAGTTTTAGCGCTCTTCATGTTTACAATTGTGCTCCCTTCGCAGTGTACTCAAAACATTGATGTCATTTTGAACACAGACCCATGACGAAAGCTATAGGTGACCTATTATTTAAAACCGGAATTTAGTCGGCGCCAATAGCCTTGTGGTTAGTGCGTCGACACATGGCACCTAGATGTTCACGGCGACCCGAGTTCGATTCCCGGCTCGAGGTCATTTGCCGACCCTTCCCCTATCTCTGCTCCCCACACTTTCCTGTCTGTAAAATCTCCACTATCCTATCACAATAAAGGTGAAAGAAAAAAAAAAGTGGAATTTATGTTACATCTTCAAAGCTTGTGAAAACAAAACATATGTTAAAGCTTTTAATTTATAGTTGGATATTTATTAAGTATCTGTACTGTTGGTTAGATAATTTCTGCAGTGGTTTGCGAGTGTTAAATTGTAAAAGTAATTGTAAACATTTTTGATGAACTTTATTTATTTATTCATTAGCTATTGTACATTGTTATAAGATTTTTCATAACTTATGTATTGATTTTGTGTTATAAATCATAAAATGCAGCAGTTCCCCTTAGATGGATGTGTCCAGCATATATTTAGTGCTCTCGAAAGTGGCAGCAGGTCTTTTGGGAATGGAGCTTGCATCAGTGTGCAAACAGGCCTGCAGTGGAAGAGGAAGTTCCCTCACGCCTCATTGAGCCCAAACGCAAACCACAGGCTCTCCCGAGACACAGGAGCCCGTCAATGTAACAGGGATGCGATTCCACTGATGAAGAGAAAGCCAATGCAGAGCGGTACGATTCCATTGAGCAACACTAATGAGCACTAACTACGGATTTATTGAGCAATCGATTGCATGATGCCACTAATTAGACGCTAATTTTACAATGCCGCTTAAACCTCTGGGACCAAATGTTTCATTCTTCGATGAGAAGTAAAAAGAACTTGAATATATCTATGCACTGATATGATAAGATAATGATCACGAATGTCTAGAAGATGTCCAAACTGCCGAAAGATGTTTATAACAAAATGTACTTATCGTTTACGTGAATATTTAAATATCTGCTGTGTTTTTTCCAACCAATACCATACTGCAGTTCAGAAATCATGTCAACAGATGAGTTAAAGGGATAGTTCACCCAAACAAATGTATTCACTTTCCCTTCACTTGTTTTAAAACCTATTTGTGTTTCTTTCTTTCGTTGAACAGAAAAGAAGAGGTTTTGAAAAATGCTGGTTTCTGGCACCCATTGACTTCCATAGTATTTTTGTTTTTCTACAATGTAAGCTAATGGGTACCAGCAACAGGCCTTCTTCAGGATATCATTCAGCTTATTCTCTTTATTCATCAGGGGTCACCGCAGCGGAATGAACCGCCAACTTATCCAGCATATGTTTTACACAGCAGATGCCCTTCAAGCTGCCACCCAGTACTGGGAGACATCCATACACACTCATTCACTACGGCCTATTTAGTCTATTCAATTCACTTATACTGCATGTCTTTGGACTTGTGGGGGAAGCACCCGGAGGAAACCCACGCCAACACGGGGAGAGCATGCAAACTCCACAGAGAAATGCCAACTGTCCCAGCCAGGACTCAAACCAGTGACCTTATTTAAATTTACCATTCCTTCAATTGTTTTTAAACCTGTTTGAGATTCCTTCTTCTGTTGAACAGAGAAGAAGATATTTTGAAAAATGCTGGTTTCTGGGACCCATTGACTTCCATGTTATTTTTGTTTTTCTACAATATAAGTTGTTAGTTGCCAGCAACAAGCCTTAGTTGTTCAGCAAATGAAATAAATGCTTTTAAACCACATGAGAGAGAGAGTAAATGATGAAGGAATTTTCATTTTTGGGTGAAATATACCTTTAAATAAAATTATGTCATAATGAAAGCTTGACTTAAAAACTGCATAAATATGGCTATGTGAGAGTATTTGGTTTCTCGAGAGCTCGAGAGAGTTTGAATGATCAGTTTTACATGACACCATGATACAACTATTTGGAAATCTGAAATTCGAGAATTAAAATAAATAAATAAATCACATTAAATGCTTAGTAATGCAAATTACTAAATAGAAAATAGATTTTTTACAGTGAAATATCTTTATGGAACATGATCTTTACCTAATATTCTAAACTAAAAACATCTAATTCGATCTATTTTATCTATTGCTTATTGCTAAAAATATACCTGTGCACCACAAGACAATAAACTGGCAATCGAAAAGCTAAAAATAGAAAAGATGATTGAATAAAATTCTTACATATTGGCCAACCGAAAACTGCAACTTTGAATCATATTCCACACGTTTGTGATGTAATGTGATTATCATTAATATAATATATAATTCAACAGTAGCTATGTTTTATCCAATGATGTGAATAAAATGTATGCACAAAACTGTAATATTGCATAAATAAAGCAGCGTTTTTATCCAATGAGTCATAGAGAACAAAACGTTAATGGTCACTTCTTGATAAACAGGCACTAAATATAAAAAAATGCAATTAGCTGTGGTAGGATAAGCTGCTTGAGTCTTTTCTGTTATAATAAATTACTTGCGCAACGAACTGCTCTGTCGACTTTTGATGTTGAAAATTCAACTCTACAGTTTAACAAAGTTTTATTAACATTTTAGTTTGAAAATAATGTAATATATAATGAATAATATATAGAGAAATAACTCTGTAAAATAACAGAAAATGTACTGGCAGTGTCACAACCACCAGCAATCTAGCAGTTGCAGATCGCTGGAGAACTATCTGTCACAGAACTGGACTTCAAATCCCATCATGAACCCCACACACACACCAGTTCCAGTTCTCTCACTGATTACACACACACACAGCTGGTAACTCATCCTGGACTGATTATCTGAACAGTATATTCACACGCACACGCACACGCACACACACACACACGTTGCTGAGTCTTGTTTTTGACCTCTGCCTTGTTTTCATGGGTATGTTGTTTTGCTGCCTGAATCGACCATTTTGCCTGTGACCACGACTACGATTTTGGACTACCCTCATGTATCAGTTTGTTCCTGTTTGACCATTGCCTGCCTGACTAAGCTTTTAAAGAAACTGCGTTTGGTCCCTCAACTCCTTATGTAACAGGCAGCTTATTACAAGGCTATTGTAGAGTAATATACAACACCAATCCAGACAATCTGTCACTTTAAACTATTAAAACTGTTAATAAAAGTCACTTTTTCAAACTTTTCAAGGTTAAAAGTTGCTGGAGGAAAGATCAAGCTCCCATAATGCAATTCAAAAGCATAAATAGACAGAAAAATACAAACATGAATCACAAAATAGGGAAAACTGCTAATTTACAGATATTTTGTGCAATATACTGTACAGTGAGCTTGTTATAAAAGCTTGTGCTGGTTTTGAAAAACCTGGCTCTCTTGGTTTGAACAGAGCTTCGGGTGCAGTGAATAAATCACACGCACACACACTGCTGACTGTGCCGAACCTTCGTTAATATTCCAGTAGGCCACCAACATCCGCATGTGCTTCCTGTGCTGCAGCGGGACAGGATAGAGCAGCAGAGGGAAAGACCCAGCGCCTGCTGAGAAAGTGAGTGGGTTTGACCCCATCAGAACCAGATGCCTGTAAACGCTCCAGATGTGAATCAGCAACATCCAAGAAACAAATCCATAATGGAGCAACATGATTCACTAGCACACACACACACACACCTACAGCAAGAGAGGAACCGTTAGACAAACACTTAAAGGGAAGACGTGAATTAAATAAAGCCAGGTTAATGTCATGTTCCCTTTCTGCACTTCTTCCTAAGCTGTTCCTCTTTACTGTACATCATGAATTAAGTACATCGGTCAGTGAAATATTAGTCAGTCAAAGTTGGTTACAATCCAGAATTATTTTTAATCTCTAAAATGAATTCAACTAAAGTAAAATAATATATTTTAGCACTTTACAGTCACAGTTCCACACGGTTCCAAACCGGTTTGAGCCTCTTTCTTCTGTCGAACACAAAAGAAGATATTTTGTAGAATGTTCGATAGAAGCAGCCATTGACTTCCATTATATATTTTTTTCCTACAATAGGAGTTCAATGGCTGCTGGTTTACAATATCCTTCAGAAAATGGGATATCATAAGGGTCAAGTTTTTTGAAATGGAAATTTATGCATCATAAAAGCTGAATAAACAAGCATGGTTTGTAATATTTGACCACTATAAAACTATTTGAAAAATTATAATCTGAGGGTTTAAAATAGGGTTGTCAGAATACAGGTAGGCATGCAACGATTATCGATTTTGGTTGCACAATTATAGTCTGAGGAATAATCACTGTTTCACAGTTATCACGATTATTATGCATTTATTCATTTCAAAACACTACTTGTTAAGAAAATCACAGGAAAGCTCCTTATATTTTAAAGTGTTCAGTAATCAATTAATACAGCACAAAATAACATTAAAAACAAGCAATAGTCTATTTCTCTTTGGACTTAAAATAAGAAAAAAAATGTGACATTTAAACATAAGTATTACGTAAGTATTATTATTATACAAGTAAATTTGGCACTGAAAAAACTGACAAAGCAATGAATAAATAAATTAATTAAAAAATTGTATTTGTGTAATGTAAATTTGTTATTAATCATGTAAATTTGTATTTAATCATGTAAACGTAAGTACTTCCCTTTTAAAGATAACAAATGTAGTCAAAAGCTGCTGAACCTTGTCTGGTATTTTCATTTTGTATTTTTCTTTTTGGACCAGAGTAGAAATGTGTATATTCCATACAAAGTATAAAGCTGAGCGGTCTGTTCTTGTCACGTGACTCATGGTGCACTCGTGGCATTCTGAAAATGTTAAATGTTTTCAACTAGGAGCGCCTGGAAAGTGCCTGCATGGCACATGCGCATCGCTTCCATATTTGTGTCTCCATTGGAAATAACAAACTCGCGCCCGCAAAAGACGCGATATGTAAACGGCCCATGTGATGCAAATGTGTGGAGGTTGCGCTAAACCATATGTTTGTGCTTAATGCATAAGTATGAATCAGCCTTTATAGCCTCAGCCATAGTTATTCCAGTGAGTGTTCGCATTAGCCTCGGTGTACAAGCTCGGAATTTGTGCACCGTTGGCACAACTTTGTTTAGTTGCAGCAGTTTTGTTCTATGCATAAACGTGGTGATGAATTAAAGTGCGTTTAATAATGAAATTGGTTAATCGTTGCATCCCTAGATACTGTAATTCGCTACCAATCGATACTGAAATTTCCCGCTAACATTTGAGAGCTGTTGAACACATTCTTAAACAGCGCTGATTGCCATTGTGTTTACGTGCTCAACAGAAATGACTGTGATTGGCCGTGAAGGTCATCAGTTCAACGAACTCACTCACCGTTTTAAGGCCACGATTCATCAGCGGATCGCTCATATGTCAGCTTATAGACAAACCAGCTGATCGATGTGACTTTGAAACACTCCAGTGCCCCTGTATCTGTGGTTACACTCAGTAACATCTCTTGTGCTCAACAGAAGAAAGAAATTCATAAAAGCTTACAACATGTGTGAGTAAATGTTGAGAAATTGTTTTTGGGTGAACTATCCTTTTAAAATTGACAACAGTGTTTATTATACCATGCTTATTATACCATGTCATAATTGTTATACAATTCAAGTCCCTCAGCAATCGCTAATCATATTAACTGCTTCTCCATCTTCATTTAAGTCTCTTCTCTGATGATGTTTTGTGTTCTTTTCATCCTGTCACTCAAAAGACCTCGACCATTCGCAAACCACATCTTATCAATTCTCCACTAAGACCAAATCAAGTCCCACCCTACATTTGTTCTCATTGCAAAAGCTGTGTGCTAGAATATTCATCCAATAGCAAGGAATATTGCAGCTTCCCATTTAATTATGATACAAGCTTGCAAGAAAAAAAGTCATGTGCTGTGACCATCCAAAGACTAGTTACAATGATGGTTAAGCTAGTTAAGTAGCCTGATGGGAAAACAGCATCTGAAGTTTCCATCAGCATTGAGATCAGACCTTAATGCAAATAAGAGGTCAATTTAATGTATATTTTAAGTTAAAAAAGGGAACAGACAGTACTGTTTTATCTGTAATACAGCACTATAGTAAACAAAGTCCTCCCATTCACTTCTCTTATAATGTACTGTATGCGCTTGCACTCATTGGAAGGAAATTGGATTTGGTCCATTACTGTTTTTTCTCTCATGCACCACAAGTGCATTATGGGTAATGCAATAAAGGATATATATAATCAGGTAAAGATTCCCTAAACTGATCAGAATACTGCAGATAGTGCTTCAAAGAACAGTGAAGTCAAAAGACAAATACTCCTGTATATAAAAACCATATGACTTTATCCATAATGTTGATACTGTCATACTCTGAAACATTTACAGACAGCATGCATGGTAAACTAGCTTTAACTAAATGTATTAAACTATAAACCCCAGATTAATAAAGTGATTAAGCCAAAAAGAAAATGAATGAATGTTCTTCATTTTATTTGGTATATGTATATATATAAATATACCAAATAAAATGAAGAACATTCATTCATTTTCTTTTTGGCTTAAATCACTTTATTAATCTGGGGTTGCCACAGTCGCCAACTTATCCATCATTTTTATCCATCACCCTTCCAGCTGCAACCCATGACTGGGAAACACCCATTCACTCTCATTCACACATATACACTACGGACAAATTAGCTTACCCAATTCCCCTATAGCACATGTTTTTGGACTTGTCGTCTGAAACTTTCTGTCGTACACCATGCCCACCAAAACAGTACCACTGGTAAACTTTTAGCAGTGGAAATGCAAGCCTGATAAAGGTGACCCGTACCAACCCCTAGCGTACCGTACTGTACGACTCAGTTGAAACGAGCCAAAAATACACTAAAATTACTGTCTTTCACACTATTAGACCCTATTAGATTAAGGTTAATTAATCCCAACATGAAATTCCAGATCCTGCGATGTGACTATTACAGATTTGCACATTGAGATATCGATGCTGAAATGATATACTGTGCAGCCCTAGCACATACAAACAGAACTAAATAAAAAGGAAAACATAAGATATAAGATAAAAGATAATTCAATATATATTAACACCAATAGTATATAAATATAACTGCTACACTTATAATTGCCCATGCCCTAGTTCCAAAACGGTTGAATCCTTTATTTTGATTAATTATTTGATTCGACAACAAACAGTTGTTCAATAGCTCCTCCTGGGAACAAATCCGTCTGATTTAAGAGATCCATTAAAAAGCATCACACTGATTACACGATACCCTTTTCTTTTGTATATTATTTGCTTCAATAACCATAACCTTAATAGCTGGGTTGGTCACATTTTTTGGTTCCGTTTAAATATTTCCATCGCTATTCGCATGTGTTGTGAGAAAATGCAGCACGTTTTCTTAATTTGTTAGCATTGTGAAGATCTGCAACACGTATTGTATGCTGTCAAACCCATGAAGATCTTTTCTTAATTTGCTGGTGTTTTTTGTATGTTCGTGATTTGTACTCATACCCTGACTGCAGTAAATCACACAGGAATAATCCACGCAGAGCTTTAAGGTAACTATTTATATAAACTCATAAGAGATTAGCAGTATGACGAGCCCCCTGCTGAGATGCTGGCTGCCCGCTCTGAACTTCCTGTGCGGGTCAGCAGAAGCAGAGCTGGCAGTGGGTGGAGGACCATAATCCTAATCGAGAACCATTACATCCACTTGCTCCGTCACGCTAGCAGGCTTTTCACTGTGTTTGGAGGTTTGGAGGCTGTTTACAAGCGCTTTGAGAAATGCTGAATATCTGAAGGACTAAAGGAAACGCCTCAGCATTGAACGAATCGCTTCATGTTGTTCTTCCTGTGGAGAAAGACTGCAGCATCTGTTAACAGGGGGGCTTCATGAGAAACTCTTTAACAGCAGAACCGCCTGCTAGAGAAAGCACGGGGAGTGGAAAATTTACTCTTAAAAGGATCAAAAGGAACATTCTGTCATTATTTAATCATCTTGACTTCAAGTTTATTCTAAATGTATTTCTTTCTTCTGTGGAACAATAGAAAAAACTAACATTGAACCCTAGGAAATAGTTTTTTACTGATTTAGAAAAATAAATAAACACACACTCATATGCGCACATATATATATACACCACCTGACAAAAGTTTTGTCGCTTAAGTTTTAGTGACAACAAATAATAACTTGACTTCTAGTTGATCATTTGGTATCAGAAGTGGCTTATATGAAAGGCAAAGGCCTCTAGATTACGCTTATTTCACCAAAATAAAACATGATCATGCGTCGATTTTTAATTATTTAATTAGAACAGTCTTCAATGCCGCCTCCTTTATCTTACCCCAAACATGATCAATACTGTTCAAGTCTGGTAACTGGGCTGGCCAATCCTGGAGCACCTTGACCTTCTTTGCTTTCAGGAACTTTGATGTGGAGGCTAAAGTATGAGAAGGAGCGCTATCCTGCTGAAGAATTTGCCCTCTCCTGTGGTTTGTAATGTAATGGGCAGCACAAATGTCTTGATACCTCAGGCTGTTGATGTTGCACATCTCTCGCACCCCCCCATACTGGACGTAACCCCAAACCATGATTTTTCTGAGAATCTTGGGTCCATGCGGGTCTGCTTTTGCCTTCAGCCAGTTTCCCAAAATGATCAACTAGAAGTCAAGTTATTATTTGTTGCTCTTACTGGGATCGACGACAAGACTTTGGTCAAATAGTGTATACATATATTTTTTGTTCATTATTATTTTATTTTCAATGCTTAAATGGTTAAAGTTATTGTCAAATATAGAAATATTCATTCATTCATTCATTTTCTTTTCGCCTTGGTCCCTTTATTAATCAGGCGTCACCACAGCGGAATGAACCGCCAACTTACCCAGCACATGTTTTCTGCAGTGAATACCCTTCCAGCCACAAATCATCATTGGGAAACACCCATACACTCTCATTCACACACATACACTACGGAAATTTTAGCCTACCCACCCACGCCAACACGGGGAGAAAATGCAAACTCCACACAGAAATGCCAACTGAACTGAGGCTCAAACCAGAAACCTTCTGACTGTGAGGCGACAGCGCTAACCAATCTATATATTGGACCCTATGAAATAGTGTTTTATTAATTTATACAAATAAATACATATAAATAACTAAATAAACAAATAAATTAAATTTTTTAAAAATCAGTAAAAACTACAAACTAATAAATATACAAACTTACAAATAAATCATTGTTTTTTCATTATTAATTAATTTCTGCACTTTTGTTCAAATGCTTAAAGGGTAAAATTACTGCCTTTCTATAATCTTACATTCCCATAATCAAAGTATGCAGATCAGACACATTTTAATAATTTATGCCTGTATTTCTCATTGGCTGCCTGCAAATAAAATCTACTTTGACCCGCCTTCAAACCCTGTATCTGTTTTGTGTTGTCGGTAGGTGTTCTGAGAACCAGATAAAAAGAATTTATTAAATAAATAAATAAATAAATCGGTCCAGCCATTATGACTATATATATATATATATATATATATATATATATATATATATATATATATATATATATATATATATATATATATATATATATATATATATATATATATATATATATTACAGAATTTTATAAGATATTATAATATCAATATACGAATATTATTAATTAGCATTAATAGATAAATCTAGTAATATTCCTAACATCTAATGTATCACCCAGCAAAGTTTAACAAAAACTCTGAAATAAACTGTATTCAACTGTATTCTCTGATTATTTCAAGAAAAAATAAATAGTTTATAATTTTAGGATTAATTATTATTATAAATTGATTCTACAATAATAAAATTTCTAATATTTTCTGATATTTTCATGAATTAAAATAGTTTTTCTTGAATGAGACAATCACTCAGTTTAAAATTCACAAACATTAGTCTTTGTCACAGTTTAATTAAACATACAGCACTTCTTTCAACTTACAGTAACTGTCCAAAATTGCATAAATAATCCGTTACGACCTTATTAAAGTCCAGGAGTTCTTTGCTTAATAGGTGTAACAAAGAAGACCAAAATTTGTTAAATAATATTGAATTAGAACTAATTAAAAATGTATATATATATGGAGAACACACTTCAATCCTCAGCCCCAGAGTGAAGAGTCAACACAAAGTTTAAAAAAATAATCATAAGAATTAATTTAATACAAATATTGGAATTTTAACAGAAAATAGAGGTAAAACTGAGTGAGTATAGCCTAAACAACAAACAGAAAGCAGCTAACTAAAGTTTAGAGGACTAGCTTACCTAATGCAAACTCAAAGATGAACGGGGGGAGAGAGAGAGAGCAGGGTAGAGCACAACACACTATGCAGGGTCTACACACAAAATTATGTTTTGGCTGTAACAAATGGAATATTCTTTTGCTGAAAATAATAATAATTATAAAATAATAATAATAATAATAATAATAAAGTAATAATATTCCATGTATTATTTCTTTCTTTAAAGCAACTGAGATCAGATGTCCATTACACCAGAAGTGCATTCTATCAACTTCACAAATCACTTTTCTTTGCCAATTTAAATGTTCAGCAATTTCTTCAACCTTAGTTCCCCCTAAATGTTCCCTTTCCTGTGTCCTCTGCAGTATAACAAAACACTGTACTCATGACTCAACGAAACAAAACTTACATCAGCAGCCAAACAGGACCAAAACATCTCAGAGGAAGCAAACTGAGTCATATGGCCGGGTTATTCGATTTCCTTTCACTTAATAAACCCTTCGCACTCTCTTACAGTCTTTACACTTCCAGGATGTTGCTTAGAAGTGCTTTGCAAACGGCTCAGAATGCCCAGCTTTTTGTGTGTGTGTGAATGGAGCGGCTATTCAGCTTTTGTGGACAGGAAGAACCGCCAGACTTCACACAGGCCGAGCACAAAAGACTAATGACATCATCGCCACTGCCTCATCAGTTACGTCTGATTAGCATGAATTAGAGAGACTCATTCACCTTCATATGCTCCTGTTGGCGATTTATGGAGGATATTAACGGTTTAACGGTCAAGAAATGGCATGGTGTGTTACTTCAACTTGCAAAAAAAAAGTAAAACTGAGATCATACTTTATTTCAATGTACAACTCACACTATTAACAAACCATTAGCTATTTTTAGCTCAATACACACTACTAATCAGCTGCTTATTAATAGCTAGTAAGGTAGCAGTTGTGTTTAGATACAGGGTGGGTTTAGGGATAAAAAATTAACACTTTTTAAGTGCTAATAAACAGTTCATTCATTCATTTTCTTTTCAGCTTAGTCCCTTTATTAATCAGGGATCGCCACAGCGGAATGAACCGCCAACTTACCCAGCATATGCATTTACGCAGCGAATGCCCAACCCATAACAGGGAAACTAATAAACAGTTAATATCTTAATAATAAGTAGGTAATAGGCCATAGTAAATGGTGTGAAGTGTTACCAAAAATGTTAAGAATTATATAATATAATATATGCATATAATGAATTAAATAAATTTCATCAACGAGCTTGTTAATATATTTCTATTTCTATTTTTTTCTTGACTTTAAATGTAATGATTTTATTGTTTTACCATCATAATAAGACTTTCAATCTTAAACTCGTAAACTAAAACTGTAACTTTTAAAACAGATGTCACAAACCAAAGGTATAAAACAGTTTTATTATTTGCATAAAAAAGCTTTAAATTAAATAAGATCGCTAATATTAATTCTATATGGTTTCACTGAAAATATTTGACATTATATATCTGAAAAAATAACATCAAGTTAGAAATGTTTTACTCTGCACCATTTTCAATCAAGATTCAAATGTAAAATAAAAAAAAAAAGTTTAAATATTAATTGTGTAAACTAAAGTGGCAAAAATAACAAACTAATTGAACTGTATTCATGATCTAAATATAGGGCTGCTGGGCAATAAAAATCGATATCAATATTTATTGATCGAACACCATTGTCAATATCGATAATAAAAAAAAGTTTGATATGTAGTTTCGGTATGAAGCGCTATAGTTTTATTAAAACGTGGCTGCTGAGCACATACCTAAGTTGGAAGCAATGTCAATAAGCTTAGGGTGTCAGTTTGTCATTTCCAGTGGAGGCACGCGCCTGCACATGGTGTGCATGCAAGGTGTGCATAGCACCCCATCTGAAAGAGTTTTTAGCATTGGAGTAATGTAGTCATACAACTTCACAATTTTGTATCTGAATAATGATGGTTGGATTCTTCACTTACAAGTTCAGATCTGATTATCAATTGTTTACAGAGTTTGAGATTTACTGTATCATTATTATTGACATCTTACAGATGTTGATCTATCTTTACCACTGCACACACTTTGTAACATTTTATTCATCAAGTTTAAGCGTCTATTTAACACTTATGTTTATTTTATTATGAAGAGATCAGATATTTTGTTTAAATATTTTTGTTTTTGACTATTAAAATGATTTGCCTTGGTGATGTTGGTAAATAAAAATAAAGTGTTTAAATAAAAAAAATGTAAACAAAAAACTTTTTTTTTAAAATAATTTTTAAATAAAAAAAATCTTCCTAAAAGTATTGTTAAAAAACATTCAATTCTTACTGATATTGAATTATATGAAACATTATAACGTGATCATTTTTGCAATATCGCCCAGCCCTATCTAAATATATTTTTGCTTGTCCTAAATGTAATTTTTTTTTGTTTTATCATCATCTCGAAATAAAACTTTAAATTTTAAGCCTTGACTTTTATTACAGACGTTATGAACCAAAGGTTTAAAACAAACAGTTTATTATTTGCATAAAAATGCTTTTAAATAAATTAATAAATATAATAAAAATATATATATTGAATAGGGTATATTTATTTATTTATTACTTAATTCTGCACTTTTGTTTAAATGCTTAAAAGTTAATGCCTATATATATATATATAATATATAACATAATATATAACAATGTAACATATAACAGATTATATTACAAAAAAAATAGCATGAAATAGTTTGAAATAGTATATGAAATATTTTTTTTTAGTTCTTGAGTGATTTATAATAATAAATAAATAAAAAGATTATTGATATTAATTAATTATATGGTTTCACTAACAAGATTTGAGACAAAATATCTGAAAAAAAAAACTAACAATAAAATCTAGTTGGAAATATTTTATTCTGCACCATTTCCAATCCAAATTAAAATGTCAAAATGCAAAAAAATAAATAAAAAAATAAAATAAAAAAATAAAAATATTAGCTGTGTATTATGCAAAAAATGCAATACATTTATTAGCAGGATGCAAAGCACTGAAAAATATTCAATATTCATCACAATCTGTCTGTCTTAACTAAAAAAATTGTAAAAAATTTCAATAAACTGAACAGTTTAAATAAATATAAATTAAAAATAAAATAAAAAAATTCCCAATAGCTCAAAAGTGTTAAATTACTAAACTTTCAGCCCAGAAATCAAATAATTAAGCAGAAAAATGTCAAATAAAAACTGATAAATCATTGACAATAAAAAAATACAAACCAAAGCAAAATTAGGAATAAATAATATAACAGTAGACTATACAAATAATACTAAAATAACACCGACCGCAACACTGAGGTAAAAAGAAAAGCATCTGAAGTCTGAGATAATGTCAAATTCTTCAAATTCAAGGATGAGAACTGCAATCTCAGATCCTGAGCCATAAAACTAAACCCACTCCCCCACAATCCTCAGCAGATTACTCTTCCTGTGAAGTCAAGTGAACATCTCGGGACTGCTTTCTTTCACACAGTCCTATCAGAATGCTGAAAGACTCTTCCGGCGGCTGTCCTGCATTGGCTGGACAGAATCCAGGACAGATAAAGAAAAATCAAACTATCAGTGATCGAAAGGCTTGTGTCATTCCCTGAAGAGAAAGAGGCTGTGAAAGGAAGGAATTTGGCCGGAGCTGAAGGAGTTTAACACAGCAGGACACAAACTACAGTTGCTGCATGCTGTTCTGAGTGATTTTTAGCATGGTGCTGTGTGATTGGGATTATTTATTAGCTAACTTCCAAAGACAATTCTCAAGTCTGAGGCTACTTCAATGTTCACATGACAACGACGACAAAAAGTTTCACATATAAACGCTGTGGTGAATTTTTTTTTTGAGAAATCGATTCTGCATCGTTTCTGAGATTTTCAAAATGCATTGCTATTCTCTCTTCGAATCGATTCAAACTTAGTTTTTAACAGCCGATGGCGCTCTAGGCTAGTTTTTTTACGAGCAGAAGGTACTCTGGGCTAGGCTTGTGCCGGTATTCGGTAATGCGATAAATCACGGTAATGAATATGCACGATATTGTTATCGCGGGCACTTCAAAATACCGTGAAAAATAATAGATCCGAATTTATATTCTTAGAACGCGCCTTAGCTTATTTTCCATCAACCGCTTGAAGAAACACTGCGTATATGCTGCGCAGAACTGATGCGCACTCTGATGTAAACAATCCCCACATGTAGAAGCCTTGTGTGCAGGCAGTGCGCGCCGCCGCTGCCACCGCGCTATAATCCTCACACGCAGGGGCGGGCTGGCCATCTGGCAAACCGGGCACTTTCCCGGTGGGCCGACGTACTTTTTGGGCCGGGCTGATCATTGTCTTATGATTTGATCGGCCCATAAAAGGCTTAGCAGCCTATCGTTTTTTTCTGCCTTATTGATTGACGCTGCTGTGATCTGTGACTCTCTGAAAGTAGATGCTTTTTTTCCCGGACAGACAGACCGGGCCGATCCATGTGACACTCTGCAGCCCATTGGCTCTTTTCGGTGTTGACATTGGGCTGGCCCAATCACAAACTCCTATTTTGGACTCCGTGTGAGCGTGCGTCGTCTGTGTGTATTTGTCAAAATAGTCGAGAGTCAGAGAGAAGAAACGCAAGGGAGGCGCAGAGAAATAGCGGGAAATACACCTGCGTTTCATTTAGCGATTCTGAAAAGTTGTCTGGTAATTCTAGTACACGGCTAAAAACGCAAATCACGTGACCACTCTCTCTGCCCAGAGCTGCAGCCACTAGTTCAGCGGGTAAGGATAAACCCCAGGTGAGAGTATAGTGCATGTCAGACAGTTCATCTGCTGGGTGATCTCATTTCACTATAGTTATTAAACGTGATATTGAATTCATCTTGTTGTCTCTATCTAACAATTCTTATGTCTTTTGAATCACTTGTTCTCAGTTAACTGTTTTGGCTGAGTGCAAAGATAAGCTAATATATTAATTTATGCAACCACATACACTGATTCTGCACATTGACTGATTGCTTACCTTTATCGTTTAAATTTAATGTACGTTATACTGTTATAATGGCCATTATTGGTCATTAAAACTGATATTCTGCAAAAGAGACAGTGTAAATCAAATATCAAAATGAAACAGATTTGACTTATATTATGTTTTCATTGTTTAGATAGTGAAACAGCAAGCAGGATGAGGTGAAAGGTTAAAATGTAACACTGTTCCCTTTGAAGATTTACCCATGCATTAGCAGGCAGTTTTTGTTATGTTTATTATTGATTATAGGCTGAGTGAATAGTGTATTGAATAAGCTAAATTGACTGTAGTGTATGAGTGTGTGTGAATGAGTGTGTATGGGTGATTTCCAATATTGGGTTGTGGCTGGAAAGGCATCTGCTGCATAAAACATGCTGGAATAGTTGGCAGTTCATTCCACGATTGCTGACCGAAGACGGTTTCCCTTTGCACATATACTTTGATATAATTGCTCAAGTTTACTTTTATATTGTGTATTGTTTTATTTACATTTATTTGTATTTAAATGTTTGAAGTACTTTTAGTTAATTAAAAAGTTATTAAAGTTACTAAGTTGACAAAACTGAAGTTTTTTGTGTTTTTTTTACCTGTTTCTCTAGTAAAATTACAATATCGTGATAATACCGTATACCGTGATAAAAGCTCAATCAATTAATCGCAGCATGAAAATGTGATACCGGCACATGCCTACTCTGGGCTAGTTTTTAACATTAAACGACGCTCTAGGCTAGTTTTTAACAGCAGACGGTACTCTAGGCTAGTTTTTAACATTAAACGACGCTCTAGGCTAGTTTTTAACAGCAGACGGTACTCTAGGCTAGTTTTTAACATTAAACGACGCTCTAGGCTAGTTTTTAACATTAAACGACGCTCTAGGCTAGTTTTTAATCAGGAGACAGCACTCTAGGCTAGTTTTTAAAAGTAAACGGCGCTCTAGGCTAGTTTATAACAATAGTAAGTGCTCTAGGCTAGTTTTTAACAGTAGACTGCGCTTTAGGCTAGTTATTTTTAACAGCAAATGCTGCTTTAGGCTAGTTTTTAACAACAGATGCCGCTATTGGCTAGTTTTTAACAGCAGAAGGCGCACAAGGCTAAATTTTAACAGTTGAATGCGCTTTAGGCAATTTTTTTTTACAGCAAATACTGCTCTAGGGTAGTTTTTAACAGCAGAGGGCGCTCTAGGCTAGTTTTTAACAGCAGAGGGTGCTCTAGGCTAGATTTTAACAGTAGACTGCTCTTTAGGCTAGTTTTTTTAACAACAAATGCTGCTCTAGGGTAGTTTTTAACAGCAGAGGGCGCTCTAGCCTAGTTTTTAACAGTAGACTGCTCTTAAGGCTAGTTTTTTAACAAAAGCTATGGTATATTTTAACAGCAGATGCCACTATAGTCTAGTTTTTAACAGCAGATGCTCCCATAGGCTAATTTTTTAACAGCAGAGGGCACACTAGGCTAATTTTTAACAGTAGACTGCGCTTTAGGCTATTTTTTAATAGCAAATACTGCTCTAGGGTAGTTTTTAGCAGCAGAGGGTGCTCTAGGCTAGTTTTTAACAGTAGACTGCTCTTTAGGCTAGTTTTTTAACAAATGCTATGATATATTTTAACAGCAGATGCCACTATAGTCTAGTTTTTAACAGCAGATGCTGCTATAGGCTAGTTTTTTTAACAACAAATGCTGCTCTATGGTATTTTTTAACAGCAGAGGGCGCTGTAGGCTAGTTTTTAACAGTAGACAGCTTTTTAGGCTAGTTTTTTAACAACAAATGCTGCTCTATGGTATTTTTAACAGCAAAGGGCGCTCAAGGCTAGTTTTTAACAGTAGACAGCTCTTAAGGCTAGTTTTTTAGCAACAAATGCAGCTCTATGGTATTTTTTAACAGCAGATACCGCTATAGGCTAATTTTTAAAAGCAGAGGGCGCTCTAGGCTAGTTTTTAACAGCAGATGCTGCTATAGGCTAGTATTTAACAGCAGAGGGCGGACTAGGCTAGTTTTTGACAATAGACAGTGCTCTAGTCGTTTTTAAATCAGATGCCGCTCTCGGCTAGTTTTTAAATCAGATGCCGCTGTAGGCTAGTTTTTAAAACAGAAGCCACTGTAAGCTAAATTTTAACAATAGACAGCGCTGTAGGCTAGTTTTAAAAATCAGATGCCGCTGTAGGCTAGTTTTTAACCATAGACGACACTCTACATTAAATTAACATCACACTAAAATGCTTACTTAATGTAAACACAGCTCAAGATGTACACTCTTGCAATTTGAATAGAAGAAGCTATACACATAGCTATACACTTCAGCATTCACGTCTACACATATCTAGAAAAAATGCCAAAAATGCAGTATTACAAAAGCCAGGCCGCTAAACAGTACCTCCAGTGAAGTGACAATTAGACATGTTGTCTGTTACAATTGTTGGTTGTTAAATTGATGAAGTAAATATACACCAAAAGTGTATATTTTCTTCATGCTGAGGAAGCGTTAGCAAACTTTTCAGCAAAAGCAACATGATCACATACAACCATAGTTGTGCATATTCTTGCTTGCCATTAAATCAACATGTACTTTGCATGTCTACATAACTAACGCATACTATAGTCACCGTTTTTTTAAGATTTTTCAAATTGAGCGTGTACACAGAAATAGTAACAGTGGCGTTTCCAAAAACATTCAGTTTTGAGTCCCCAAAACTCAATAAAAAAAAAAAATTAATATAATTAATTAATTTACTAAGTCACCCCTTATATTTAAACTAACGAGTATGAGTACATAAAATACTACATTTTATAATCCACATTTCATAGATGACAATCTAAGCCATCTAATTGTGTTTTAATGGTTTTCATTGGAGCAGTTGAAGGTGATCAAGCGCCTGTCTGCACACCTTGACGTCCCGTGAGCATGTTCTAGGGGGGAAAATGGGCTAATCCATGATTAGCAGAAACAGTCAAAACTGCTGACCTAATCCCTGTTGTTGAGGTCGTAGTCCTGTTAGTGGGACAAGTCAAAGACACCCTTACGGAGAAAACAAGAACATCTCCATCGTCTCAATGACACAATTGCGGCGCCTTTACTTAATAATGCAGAAACAGGATGATTAGATGAACAGGCCAGCCTTCAGGGCAAGTCTGACTTTGAAAACCAACTAATTAGCTCAATAACCACAGCTAAAGCAGCATTGCACATTGGCTTAAGATCAAAACTGTGTGCATTTATTCAGCCTGTGCATGCTTATTGTTTTAATTAGCCTAGATGCTCTTATATGCAACCGCTAATAAGTCATGAAACCTGTTTTTCCTGCACAGAGGTTTGTAGCCCTAATTGTGAGGGGTGTCTGAGACCTTCTGGCTTGTGATACAGTGGGGTAAAGAAGACGTCGGGTCTTGCTGGCACACATCTAGAACAGAAGGAGGTCAATCTGAAGTAGAGCAGAAGAAATAAGAGCGTGTTGCTGAAATCCCTTCAAGCTCAAAGCAACAGCAACTCTTCAGGAACGACTTCAAAAACAACCAAACCCGACTGAAAAACAACAGGCTCTCTCAGGATATGCTGGAAAATGGCTTTAAATGCTGTTTTTCATGCAAAGTATTCATTGTTAATGATCTAGTGTTTTTTTTTAGTAGCTCGTACAATGATATTAAAAATAAAGTAGTGCACCGGTGCAAATGGCATAGTGGAAAGGTGCATCGACAAATGCTGCTCACGGCGACCCGAATTCGATTCCCGCCTCGAGGTCCTATGTCGATCCTTCCCCTCTCTCTACTCCCCACACTTTTTAGTGCTTTCAAAATCCAAAATAAAAGCTTGTATTTACTTAAGTTACATATGTGTGCTCTCCCCATGTACGTGCGGGTTTCCTTCGCGTACTCCAGTTTCCCCCACGTCCAACGACATGCGGTATAGTTGAATTGATTGATTAATAAAAAGACTAAGCTGAAAAGAAAATGAATGAAGAATGAATGAAGAATGAATAAACGTGTGTGCTGTGCATATTTATTTCGTAAATGCTAGGGTTTTCAAAAGTATCGAGTTTGGTACCAGTCGATACTGAAATTTTAAAAACGTCTATTTCCAACCTGACAATATAACAAACCTGATTTTTCCAAATGTTAGTCGACATCAAAGCTACAAAAATATACTTAAATATACTATATCAATAAAAATATACTTAAATATATATACTTAAAAAAGCTCTCACAAAGTGTGTGATGTTTCGAGCACACTGGCTCTTTAATGGAAATGGCTGTTTTTAAAATTTCAGTACTGACTGGTACCGAACTCGATACTTCTGACAACCATTACAAACATACATGTACAGTTGAAGTCAGAATTATTAGCCCCCTCGCTTATTTTTTTCCACAATTTCTGTCTAACGGAGAGATTTTTTTCAACACATTTCTAAACATAATAGTTTTAATAACTCATTCCTAATAATTGATTTATCTTTGCCATGATGACAGTAAATAATATTTGACTAGATATTTTTCAAGACACTTCTATACAGCTTAAAGTGACATAATGGCTTAACTAGATTAGGTTAACTAGACAGGTTAGGGTAATTAGGCAAGTTATTGTATAATGATGGTTTGTTCTGACTATCGAAAAAATATAGCTTAAAGGGACTAATAATTTTGACCTTAAAATGGATTTAAAAAATTTTAAAACTGCTTTTATTCTAGCCGAAATAAAACAAATAAGACTTTCTCCAGAAGAAAAAAATATTATCAGACATACTGTGAAAATTTCCTTGCTCTGTTAAACTTAATTTGGGAAATATTTAAAAAAGAAAAACTAATTCAAAGGGCGGCTAATAATTCTGACTTCAACTGTATATATTTACTTGATGACAATTACAGTCTGTATTTAGATCAAAAGTTATATAAGACACCTGTAGAACACATTTAATCTGCTGAAAATAACTCTGAAGCAGGGTTCAAATGATTTGTAATCACAGATTAAAGAGGTCATTGTCTAAAACTGGATTCAAACAAGGGAAACAACTTTAGTCATAATCATTTTAATTCAAGACAACAAGTAAATTATATATTTATAGATTTGCTTATACATAATTGAACATATACATTTTATTTTAATATTTGATGGCTATGTAATGTATAATTTAGATACTATAAATTATATCATTCAGCAACTTATTATATATTAATTAGATTATTTATTATTCATTTTTATATCTTGCATTTAATTCTATAATTTAAGCTACATTCATTATTGTTTCATAATAATAACAATATATAATCTAAATAACATCAATTATATTATTTTATGATTACACAATTAACACTATTTGTACTGTAAATAAAATCTTTTATAATTGATAATTAACATACTGTTCAGATAATATAGTATTTTTTAAATTATTATATTTTCATTTTTAATAATAATATATAATCTAAACAACATCAATTCTATTATTTTATAACATAGCACTATTTGTACTGTAAATTAAACCTTTATAACTGATAATTAATATATTTTAAAGTACTATATTATATATTAACATATAACAGATAATATAGTAATTTATTTATTTACTTTATTTTATTTTTTACTATATATAGTGTAAATGACAATATATATAGGTACATTATATATTGAGTAATATATATTTTAATAGTAATATCTTAATTAATGAATTATACCACATGTAATTTAGATAATTTACCTTACATTACTCATCATATAACAATACATATTATATAAGATATATATGTATTACTTCAAATCCAACTATATATAAATTAATCAATTATAGTTTCTTATATCATATAATAATCGATACTGATTGATTAATAATTGATAACTGAAATTTGATATAAAGTGATCAATTGATTTATCATTTATATTTTAACATACATACAGTTAAAGTCAGAATTATTAATGCCCCTTTGAATTTTATTTTCTTTTTAAAATATTTCCAAAATGATGTTTAACAGAGCAAGGAAATTTTCACAGTATGTCTGATAATATTTTTTCTTCTGGAGAAAGTCTTATCTGTTTTATTTCAGCTAGAATAAAAGCAGTTTTTAATTTTTTTAAAATCCATTTTAAGGTCAAAATTATTAGCCCCTTTAAGCAATTTTTTTTGATAGTCTACAGAACAAACTATCATTATACAATAAATTGCCTAATTACCCTAACCTGCCTAGTTTACCTTATTAACCTAGTTAAGTCTTTAAATGTCACTTTAAGCTGTATAAAAGTGTCTCAAAAAATATCTAGTAATATATTATTTACTGTCATCATGGCAAAGATAAAATAAATCAGTTATTAGAAATGAGTTATTGAAACTATTAATGTTTTAAAATGTGTTGAAAAAAATCTCCTCTCCATTAAACAGAAATTGGGGAAAAAATAAACAGGGGGCTAATAATTCAGGGGGGCTAATAATTCTGACATGAACTTTATATTTAATATAAGATATATAGAGTACTATATTTACTATAAAATATGATTTTTTATTCATTTATTACATTTTAGATGCTCAATATAATCTCTATTTACATATATTTTAATAAAAATCCATTATAATTTAATCAGTCATAAACCATATAAAAGCTAGCCAGCTGTATAATTCAATAATACCACACCGAAAAATGAAGCATGCTCAAACATTAACATTAAACTCAAACATTATCACATTTATTCATTGT
>NC_079457.1:10881261-11046261 GCF_903798145.1 Danio aesculapii | reverse complement strand
TCTTTCGAACTATAATTCATAGAGACTGGACGAGTCTCTGTCCAAAGCAAAAGGTCTGTGTGTGTTGCCAAAGGCTGGCAGGGACAGAATTGCTCCAAATGACAGGGATGGATAATTTTAAAGAGTCCGTGTGGTTGTATGAACGCTGTGTGAAGAGTCAGTGTGAGAAACTAGCCATGCGGAGGTAATGCGCAGCAGGCACCAACAAGTGAAGGAAGGAGATTGTATTAAATGTTGTAGGTAAGAAAAAAACATCTTGGGATGTTACATAACAGCTTTTACCTCCATAGAAGAGCCATTATTATAATACTCGTCTCCAGAATATTAATCAAGCCAAAAGTAAAATGTATAGTCCAAAAGTGTGGGGTCAATAAGTTCTTTCTTTCTGAAAACTGCTATTTTTATTCAGCAGAGACCCAGTAAACTATCCAAAACTAACAGACATTTATAATGTTACATAAGAAGTGTATTTAAAATAAAAACATTTCATTATTGTAAATGGGGAATAATCAGTATAATATAGTGATTTCATATGACACCGAAGTTATTGCAGCAGAACTTTCTGCTATGCCATTATAAATATATTGCTTTAGTTGTTTTACAATATATATCTGATTTTAAATAATAATAACATTTCACATTATTTCACATTTTTCACTTTTCAAAAATAAATCCACAAACTTTAGAAAAATCAGTATATTCTATATAATCTTATTATTCTTATTTTCAAACATTCCAGTAAAGAATGACAAAAACCAGTTTACAAGCATCCCGAATGATCAAAGATCACTTATTTTCTTGCATTCATTTACTTTTGAAAGACATTACAATGTTTTTAAAATATATTTTGTTTACAAATCATCTTCCAAATTTGATGTTATCAATATCAATATATTATATTTTGCATTGCACAAGACGAACCTTTACAAATTGCACCCAGAAATTTTCAGAAAGCTCTGATATCTTAAAAAAGATATTGTAAGTACATATATATATATATATATATATATATATATATATATATATATATATAATATATATATATATATATATATATATAATATATATATATATATATATATATATATATACACATACATACATACATACATACATACATACATACATACATACATACATACATATATATATATATATATATATATATATATATATATATATATTGCATATGCTTGTTAACTAACGCTAACTTTTAATCAGTCAATCACATGGCAGCAACTCATGCATAGGCATGTACACATGGTCAAGACGATCTGCTGCAGATCAATTCGAGCATCAGAATGGGGAAGAAAGGTGATTTAAGTGACTTTGAACGTGGAATGGTTGTTGGTGCCAGACGGGCTGGTCTGAGTATTTCAGAAACTGCTGATCTACTGGGATTTTCACACACAACCATCTCTAGGGTTAACGGAGAATGGTCCGAAAGAGAGAAAATATCCAGTGAGCCGCAGTTCTGTGGGTGCAAATGCTTTGTTGATGCCAGAGATCAGAGGAGAATGGCCAGGCTGGTTCGAGCTAATATAAAGGCAACAGTAAGTCAAATAACCACTTGTTACAACCGAGGTATGTGAATGTACAACCACGTCTAACCTTGAGGCAGATGGGTTACAGCAGCAGAAGACCAGACCGGGTGCCACTCCTGTCAGCTAAGAACAAAAAACTGAGGCTACAATTTGCACAGGCTCACCAAAATTGGACAATAGAAGATTGAAAAAACGTTGCCTGGTCTGATGAATCTCGATTTCTGCTGTGATATTCAGATGGTAGGGTCAGAATTTGGTGTCAACAACATGAAAGCATGGATCCATCCTGCCTTGAATCAATGGTTCAGGCTGGTGGTGGTGGTGTAATAGTGTGGGGGATATTTTATTGGCACACTTTGGGCTCATTAGTACCAACTGAGCATCATGTCAACGCCACAGCCTATCTGAGGATTGTTGCTGACCATGTCCATCCCTCTATGACCACAGTGTACCCATCTTCTGGTGGCTACTTCCAGCAGGATAACGCGCCTTGTTATGAAATGCGAATCATCTCAGACTGGTTTCTTGAACATGACAATGAGTTCACTGTACTCAAATGGCCTCCACAGTCACCAGAACTCAATCCAATAGAGCATTGGGATGTGGTAGAACGAGAGATTCGCATCATGGATGTGCAACTGCGTGATGCTATAATGTCAATATGGACCAGAATCTCTGAGGAATAGTTTTAGTATCTTTTGCTAAATCTCTGCCATAAATGATTAATGCAGTTCTGAAGGCAAAAGGAGGTTCAACGCGGTACTAGTAAGGTGTACCTAATAAAGTGGCCGGTGAGGGTATATATTAGGGCTGGGCAATAAGCAATATGTCCACAATGTCTAGCGTGCGTGGTGACGCAGATTCTGACATTGAATTATCGGTCGATAATCGAGGAAAATTGGGGAAAAAAAAAATATGATAAATTTATCAAGTATATGTACTATATGCTATTTAGATGATATTCAATTATTATTTCTTTTATTCTTAATAATTATTTTAAATTGCCTAGTAAAAACACTACACTTACCATTCTTAAAAATGAAATAATCACATCTACTTCAAGTATAAAATATAAGCAATTAAATAAAAGTAAAAAATAAACTATATATATATATATATATATATTTCATAAATTGCAAGTGCTTATTTTATCAATGTAATCTGAAACATTACGAAAACCTCATTTGACAGCCCACCCATACTGTACACCCTTCCCTAAAAGAAATCAGGAAAGTGGTCTAAAGCAGACAAAGAGATGGATTGGTTTACTCATGACCCTTTTCCCCCAACTACTAATGCATTTTATGCTACATTCATAATCGACACCTCAAATCACATGGCTTCTTGAGTAAAGGAATATTTGACAGTCCAGTTTCTTAATAAACATTAGAAAGTTCCTGGAAATCCCTCAAGAGGTTGAAGAGGTTTGACTCACAGAGCAGATGGCATCCATTAAGGTGCTGCTTCCCAGTCTGGAAGTCTTTGATTTGGAGCAGGGATTATATACGCCGCCTGCTCACACACACATACACTCTCACTCCAACGCATTGTACTAACACACACACAAATGCTCACGTGGGGAGTAATTGGAGCTGGTGCTGAGGAGGGGATGTGGGTGTACAGGAATGCTGGTTTATTTGTCTAACCTCTGGATCTCAGTGCTTTACCACAGTCACAGCCAGAGTCCGTGCGTGGGACAGTGGGAATTCTTTAGATCCCATGTTCCACCATAGCGTTCAAAGCATCATACCTCCTTCCTCTCGGAATATTTTGTCAAGAGAGCCATCAGATGCTAAAGGAATTTGCTCAAGCATTTATGTGCACGCTGTTATCATTTAAAACCTTGAGACATTTTAAAGAGTGTATCTATATACAGTCGAAGTCAATCTATATACAATCTATATACAGTCGAAGTATCTATATACAGTACTGTATCTATATACAGTCGAAGTCAAAATTATTACAATTCTTTTCATATATATCCCTTATAATTTTCAACAGAGCAAGGAATTTTTAACAGTATTGGCTATGATATTTTTTCTTCTGGAAAAAGCCTTATTTGATTTATTTCGGCTAGAATAAAAGCAGTTTTTAATAGTTTTAAAACTATTTTAAGGTCAATATTATAAGCAATATCTTTTTGATTGACTACAAAACAAGCCATGATTATACAATGATTTGCCTAATTAATACGGTAATATGGTAATGTGGTATACCACGAGATCTTAAAATAGCAACGGTATCAGTTTCAGATCAATACCGCTATACCGTCATAAAAAAACAATGCACTTACATAGGAGACAAGGATTAAATATTAAATATAATGTATTTAATGCCTAAAAATGCGTATGCGTGGTTGTCATCAGGCGACAGCGTTAGGGGGAAAAAGGTGGGGAAAGATGGCGAGTCCTGCACGAAGTGACTAGAGATGCAATGATTAAATGATTTCACTATTAACGCGCTTCATCAAGGTTAATTAATCGTAAAGGCTCCTCAACACCACGTTTCTGCATGAAACTGCTGCAACTAAACAAAGTTATACCAACTAGGGTTGCACAGTTTCCCGGTACTATGTTAGTATCGTGCTCCAAAATACTGGCGGTGCCACTGTAGTTTGTTAACGGTAGTATCGTCATTAACGGTATGTCTACAATACATAATGTTGCATGTGGAAAAGTCACTAAATGCTCACACGTTTGTGCAACAAGAAACCTTTTTATTTTAGTAGTCTATGGAGCCTTCTAAGGGTGCAAAACTGTGTAGAATTCACGCCTTTTATGGTAGCCTATTGCATATTTTCTGATGTTTCAGTTCGAACGCACATCTGAATCAGTTAATTTCTGTTCCTGTCAATATGATTTAGTAGCTACAACAACCGTGACAATCGCTTAAAAAAGAACAACTCACAAAGTGACATTTTGAATACCTGATAAAACTAAAAAAAAAAAAAAAAAAAAAACAGATGGAAAAACCCAAAAGGGCTACATGAAACAATTTTTGACCACTTAAAACAGCCTAATTTTGTTAAAAAATACTATTTTTGTAACGAATTTCATTCGGTATAATTTGTATCTTTATTCTAATGTATTTTTGTGGTCAGTATTTCTAACAATTGTCTTACTTCATAGATTTGAGTTATGAATTACAGTCTCGCAATACTACTTGGTATCATGATACTTCAGCTGGTATAGTATCGTAATGTCAATTAATGTTATCGTGGCAACCCTAATGCCAACTGTGTGTTAGCTTAAAGATCCAAAGCACACTGGATTAACTATGGCTGAGGCTGTCAACTGACACCTATTTCACACGCACGTAAAGGGCCATTCACATTTCGTGTCTTTTGCGAGCGCAAAGTTCGTTATTTCCAATAGAGGCACGTGGCTTGCGCAAACATATTGAGAGCGACGCACATGTCACATGACAGGAACAGAGCGCACAGTTTCATACTTTGTATATTTCTACTCTGTTCCAAAAAGAAAATGAAAATACCAAACAATTTCGTAATATAGTTGATCAAAAGACAGAGGACTACAGTATCTCTAGCAGAAAATATCCAAAGATGCCGTTTTATATTGTAAAGAAATCAGTGTTTATGAAACAAATGAAGAGAGCAGAAGTCAATGATTCATTGGAATTATATAACCTGACGTGTTTACTGCTCCAAAATATCAGAAATCTTTAAAGAAATACAATATTTTGTTTTCAATGGGGAAAAATATACAATACAGTGATACTGTGAAACCGTGATATATTTATCCAAGGTTATCATACCGTCCGAATCTTATACCGGCCCATGCCTAGCTGTATTATTTTGTATTACTGTATTATTATTATTTTTACTATTATTATTATTGTATTATAATTGTATTATTATTGCAGTATTATTTAGTTACTGAGCAGCAATAAATAACACTTTAGGTTTTAATGTAGTTTTCTAAACTAGTAGTGTTTTGAAATTGATGTATAATAATCGTGAAACCGTGATCCTTCCACAGACTATAATCATCCAACCAAAATCTATAATCGTTGCATCCCGACAAGTGACCTTGTCTCGAAAACACAACTTCTGCAGTTTGGCAGTATTTTGCAGTAATTTGCAAATTGTACAACAGAAAGGTGACCACGAGAGATGGAAATACCTCAGACCTAGGGTCACATATATAGTATTCAGTTTATGAACGGTTTAGGCAAAAGCCAAGCATTTTGGCCTTACATAATAATTTTTTCAGAATATGAAGCAATATTATCTTATATTGATGACGTCTAACAAGCATGGCGATGTCAGTTATGAAATTTAATTATTGAGTGATAATCACATTATTGGAGAAAATTAATGTACGCTATGTAGATTGTATTTCACTAGCTTTTAAATTGCCTAGTAATAACACTGCACGTACATTTAGATTTTTCAAATTTATTTCCTAAAAATAAAGTAACTAAATAAATCTAAGTATATATATATATATATATATATATATATATATATATATATATATATATATATATATATATATATATATATATATATATATATATATATATAATTTTTTATTTTTTATTATTATTATAGATGTTTTAAGGGTGTTAAACCCCTCACCAAAATTTTTTTTCAGATAGTCATTAAAATTTTCACACTTTTACTCTCGTTTAAACACTTGCGTAAGAAAACTAACATATAGTACAGCACTTCAGAGTCACACGGCTAGCCATCGAAAATTTATGCAAATTTGGCAAGCTGAACGAATTCTGGCACAGAGGAGATTGATTGACAATGGTCTAAAGCCAATCAGGACACAGAACACAATGCGCTAATCAGGACACAGAACACAATGCGCTAATCAGGACACACAACACAATGCATGGTAATACCGTATACCGAGGTAAAATAGGGAGGAGGTTTGACGGTATCAAAATTTTGATATGTATATATATATATATATATATATATATATATATATATATATATATATATATATATATATATGTGTGTGTGCGTGTGTGCGTGTGCGCGTGCGTGTGTGCGCGTGTGTGTGTGTGTGAACTTATATCTGACAGTTCTATACTACATAAACATCCTGAAACAATGCATCACATTTCTGCATAACATTAAGAAGCATAAATGTCTCCAACATGTTTAATAAAAATAGCAAATGTTCTTCAAATCAGCATATTATAATAATTTCTGAAGAATCACCTGACACTGAAGACTGGAGCAAATAAAACGAACTGCATGATTTGTAAAAGCTATTTCCACTTGTCATAATCTTTCACAGAATTGTGTGCAATATTGCAGTCTGATAATAATAATATTATAGTAACATTATTATAATAATGATTATTATCATTTAAAAACTGCAATGTGACAGTATGTCAGTCACTTTGCAAAAAATACATACACATATACACATACATATATACATTATTTATGTCAAACTTAATATAACCAGTATATCCTCATGTTTTTTAGCCTCAATGTTATAAATTGCTTGCTGTATTTTTCATTTTAAACCATCTGCTAAATGAAAAGTCTTTGTCAATGCAAATATCAAAACTGCACAATCTCATTTATTACTTGTATTTTGAATTATGCATTTTTATCCAATAAATGCAGCATTTACAGTATATAAATGACTGAAGCATATAAACTAGTCAACTACGCTAATAACTAGCCAAGCATCACCTGTTCTTGAATAATCAATTCATAAACAGTATGTGGAAATTTCACCTCTTCTTTAAACCAAAGACAATGAGGCATTATTTTAAAGAGCCCATATTATACATGAAATAGGGTCATATTTAGGTTGTAAGGGTCTCCAACAACAGTCTAATATGCATGCAAGGTCATAAAACACTTTGATGGTCTTATAATCTGCATTTATTTTTACCTAATTATCCCAACGACTCCCATATGAATCGTTCAGCGATTCATTTGTTCCCAACCCCCTCCTCAGCGCGAAGCTAATCTGCGCTGATTGGACCGATGACAGCCTGCTGCGATTGGTCGACAGTGACAGGCTTCAGCACGAGACAGAGTGAAATGCCCAGCTGGTAATCAACTATATAAAAGTAGTCACAGTGCACACGCGCTTCATAGTGTAAGGCTTTTTTCACACACACACACAACCCTCCTCAGAAGAACTGGGGAGATCGATGCGAGTCTCTCTCTCTCCCTCTCTCTCTCTCTCTCTCACACACACAACGCTCCTCAGAAGAACTAGGGAAAGCGACGCGAGTCTCTCTCTCTCTCTCTCTCTCTCTCTCTCTCTCACTCTTTCTCACACACACACACACACACACAACGCTCCTCAGAAGAACTAGGGAACGTGACACGAGTCTCCTGTCTCCTAGCTTACGATCGATCGCCATAGCAACGACAAACGGCAGTGGAACGCGAGCTCACAAAAGCCTTTAACGTTAAATCCGTAAACAAAGCGGCACGCGTCGCGTTTTCAACGTGGCTTACATGTGATAAGAGAATATAAAGAGTAACCGCGTGTACTGTACCAGGTTAACAACTCATCTTTGGGTAGAGACTGTCAATATTATCCATCTGAGCACCGCGTGACTTCATTCGACCAGCGGCGTCTGTGTGTGTGTGTGTCTAGTGTTTTTTCTGTGTTAGTGGGCGGGGCCGCAGGTTTCAAATCTCCCTGGTTTGCACGCGTAACTACTGGCGAGGCTTGTGTTTTGTGGCTGCGTCATCGCGAAACACCTAATGACTCGTTATCAAGACGACTCGTTTGAAGCACTATGAGTCGACTCTTTTATAGATGAATCAATAGTTTTAAACACTGTACACTTACAGATTTAAGCCTTAGCTGGATATTTCACTTCACTTAGAGCTGTGTTACACACTACATGGAAGGACATTTTCAAAAACCCATAATATGGGCTCTTTAAGCATTACCTCAATAAAAAGCATGAGGAATCTACCATGAAGAAGTGCTGTGCATGATTCAACCTTAAGCACCCATGTAGTGACAGCCCAAAAAAAAAGGAGTAAAAAAATTACCACTCTAAGCCCTAAAGAGGAACATGCGTGCACAGGATATGAGGCATTAGCCCTGAAAAATCATGGTGAATCATGGAAAATCAATGGCTGCTGGGCACTGGATAGCTGGCAAAACATCCCTCTGTCAATGTCAGTCAATGTGGAGTAAACTACAATCTGCATAACCCCAATAAATCGTCCTAATAGTGTAAATCCTGACCATTAAGATGCTCATTATAAGCTCAGCACCACCAAACAATCAAATACTCAAACACTCAGAGCTAGAACACAGTCAAAGCCTCAATGTGACAACACATAGACTATAGAAATTACACAGAATTCCCCAGTTAGCTTATACTTGAGGTTGTACTGATATCTTACAAAACAATTATTAATTAAGAAATTAATAAATGAAATAAAAATGAAAAATAAATCTTGTGTTGCACCAGAATAATGTTAGAAGGCAGAAGGAATTAGTAAAGACGACTAAATTTTAGTGTATTCTTTCTTGTACAGTGGGATAAATGTGCTTAAAGGAATAGTTCGCCCAAAACTGCAAGTCTTGTCATCATTAATCATCTTTAGCTTGTCACAAACCTGTTTGAGTTTTAAAACAAAAAAGTAGATACTTTGAAAAATGTTGGAAACCGGTAACCATTGACTTCCATAGTAACCATTAGGCATGGGATGATAACCATTTTCAAGGTATACCGCGGTTTGGAAAAGTCAAGGTTTTAAAACCGCCAAAATTTTCTGTAATACCGTTCCTAAGGTATGTGTAAACATTTTATTTACATTTTTTGGTTGTTTTTTAGGACAACAGTATCTCCAGCAGAAAAGCTATCCAAAGATGTCGTTTTTGAAAGAAATCTGTGTTTTGGAAACTAATGAAGACAGCAGAAGTCAACGATTCATTTTCATTAGTTAACCTGACATGTTTAATGCTCCAAAATATTTTAAATCTTTCAAAAAAATTGAATATTTTGTGTTCAAAGGGGAAAAAGTTTTTATTTTTTACCCAGACATTTAAAAAGAATATATTTTAGAGCAGTAATCACGACACCGTGAAACCGTGATATTTTTATCCAAGGTTATCATACCATCAGCATCTTATACCGGCCCATGCCTAGTAACCATTGACTTTTCCTAGGGAAATCAGTTGGTTACAGGTTTCTGTCAGTCTTCAAAATATCTCCTGTGTCCAACAGTAAAAAAAAAAAGAATCTCATAAATGTTTAAAACATTTACTTTTTATTATTTTAATTGATTAAATTTACATTTTGGGGTGAACTATAACGTTACTTTTAAATATAAGTCACATACTTCAGTGGTGCTTTCTGTAATATTTGCAGATTAAACACTGAAGTCACTTTAATTGTCATGACATTGAAGAACAGCTGAGACAAAAATGATTTAATAGGTTGTATTATAATAATAAATAAATCATATCATCATATCTCTTTCAAGCAAAAAAACAATGTAGAAAATCATGAGTTTTTTTTTTTATCAAGAACGCATTTACAAACTAACAGTTTAACCACGAATAACAACGAACAAATAACGCACGACTCCCACAAAAAGCTTATTCAAAATGCACTAGTAAATAATAACCAAAAATATAAATAATAGAGCAAAATTGTTCATATCAATTACATAAATTATGAATATTCACTGTATGATGTGTTCGTCCAGTTCTTAGACTACTTCATGCACTGACATAATTAACCAAATCATATCACTTGAATCAATCACGAAAATGAAGATCTTAAACAACAGAACTGTATATAAACGAAGACTTTTCCATGGAAACGTACAATAATCAACATAACACCATATTCATTTGAAAATCTGAAGTGGAAACCAAAGATTTAAGCCTACCGAAAGCGGGGCGAATCTTTGATGCAGTCTTCAAAATCCACCGTCATCCTGGACGATTTATTTCCAACGCTTAAATCTGAAATTTCATCGCCGGCAGTGTAAATAAGAGTGTAAATGTGAGATATCACGCCAACAACAGTGTCCTCTTCACTCCACAGGCAGAGAGTGAATAAAGTGAGCTCAAACACACGCTCCTAATGCTGGAGTTAGGGACCGTCAACACCTTCTCTACTGTGAAGAAAAACGCACACAACCGCGAACGTCTAGCCTACTTGTTATCCGTGTACACATGAAGCCCAGCTGTCAATTAATGTATTTGTTATTGTATTTTTATTCTTTCATTATTTGTTTATTGTATGATGGATGTTTTGTTTTTGAATTTATATACCTATATTTAATTAAAAATATTTACCTGTTGTGCTGTGCAAGTGGTTGTAAGGTGACCAGAAATTAATATCCTGGAAGGTATATACTGTAAAGGGTAGTTGAAGAGCATCGTGGTATGGATGTTGGAGTGAACGTTGGCGTGAAAAAGATCATTTGCTTAGCAAGTTGTTGAATAGAGAACTGAAGAGACCTTACAACGTCTATGATCCTGTGAGGATAGCGAATATCACCAGACTGTTTGTTGCACTGTGTTTACTAAATAAAGCATTAGCCAATAAGGCAGAGAGCCGCCATTTTAGTACAGAGTAGCGCTCCTTTGAAATTAATGTGGGATTAAGGTGCAGTGGAGGACTGTGGCCATCTGGAGCAAGAGATATACACACATATATATACATTTATCTATGAAACATTTGATTTTTGGACACGGATATTTAGCTTTAAGCATATTTATTTAATCCTGGTTTTAAAATATAACACTTGATAATAGTAGAGGATTTTATCTAACCATAAATATTCCATGTATTAACCATAATCATCTCAAAAACATTTACGTCTATAGATTCTTATACTTGTATTATTCATTCATTCATTTTCTTTTCGGCTTATATATATATATATATATATATATATATATATATATATATATATATATATGATTGTTAACATGCATGTGAGATAAGTAAAGAGTAAGAAAATAAAAACACATATTTTAGCATTAAATGAATTAATAAATAGCATCTTTACCAAACATTCTGCTGGATTAAAAACACAACAGGCATGCAATATAACAACATAATCTTCATTGTGTAATTTGTTGGCATGAGAAAAAAAAAATCGATATTTTGAGATGATCCCTAAATATATCTGGACGCAACACACCCCCTTGTCAATCTTCAATTTGCATAAAAATGAAAAGCTGCAGTAGTCATTTGTAAAAGGTTATTCTGTAAATGTTACATAACGAATATTATATGTCTTCCATTTTGTTTTTTGTATAAAGTATATGTTAGAATTGTATTTAAAGTCTATAAATGTGCAAAAACCCTATTAAAACTGATAATCCAAGAAACCACGAAGGACCATAGAGCGCCATACAGCAAAAAAACGACCCTTGAAATCCGACGTCGTAGCTCTGTGAAGCTACACATCCAGTAATTCATCTTTTTTATGAATGTTTAGACTCTGAATTCCTCTTTCCGCTCTCTCAGGAAACCTCACTGCAGCATGGAAGAAATCTTTCAACATGTGTTTTAACTTTAGTGACAGCTTCTTTCTTTTCTGTCTTGTTTTAAACGTTTCAAATTCATATCCAGCACTGAAGAAGAAACAGTTCACTTAAAATGCCTGGATAACAGCTGGAAATCTTATTTGCTTCTGCTGTCAAGTATAGGAACTTATGAACAAAAGATATCATCTGAAATCTAATTATTATTGAAAGCTGACCTTAAATAACCCGAATTGAACATATTGCCAACTTTAGTAACAATAGCAGATCAAAGTATCAGAATATGCCAACCCAGCCCCTAATTCTACTCGTCACGGGCCCTATATTGGTATTACCAACCTACATCACACATGACGTCACACTGGTGCCCAGTTGTAAAAGCAAACATGTCATGTTGTGCAGTAGGATGCCAAATTTGAAGCTCAAAAAATAGAAAACTTAAATTTTACCGTACACCACACTGCTTTTAATGCCAACCACAGACGTCCTTGGCTAAAAGGCAGCTGAATGGAGTGAGGACCTAATTATAAATGCTGGACTCTGCAGTTCTCATTTCATATCAGATAAGGTCACGCTATGTTGAATCATACACATTACTCGTTTTTGATTGCAGCAATGATTTCAGCAAAAACAGTTAAATATAGTGAATTAAACTGCAGACACTGAATGCTGAGAATGAAATGTAAAAGTGTAAGTTTATATACACTGCTGTACAAATGCAGTTCTCTGTCAGAATTCAGTTGTTTTGCTTGTTGATGATTACCCAGGCCCTGTATAGCTCACTCTTCTTTCCTTGTCTTTGGCTAAGTAGAACCTCTGTTTTTAGCACTACAAAGTTTTGAATCTGGTCATCCTGGAGCATTATTTCTTGCACATGAAAACAAAACTGTATGCATCCAAAGACTTTAGGCCTTTAACTTCTCTCTTGTAAAATCACTTGGAGTTTTAATGAGATTGATGAGTTGTATATTTCAGGCTGGATGCTTGGCCATTTCATCTTATCCAATATCTATTGGGAGGGTGCTATCGCAAATGAACCCGTCAGACAAACACCGCTCACTTTAACATTAATTTAGTCAAATAACTGTGCTTATCACTGGGTGACAAGCTGTTATAATACGCTGAAAGCATTAAGTAAATAATATATATAATATGTTATCAATATAACTTATTTCTAAGGCTAGAACAAACTCTGTACAGCATCGGATGTCATTCGCTCACTGTAAATGCTAGCGCTCCCGTTTTTGCATGCACATCCTGAATGTTTACAAACTGGTAATTCATCTATTGAGTGCGTCTGTGACTACATGTGCAAGTAAAAAAAAACAACAACAAAAATTACATACTGTAACTTTAAGGTACTAATACGAACGTGAAGGCTACATTTTGAAAAGGTACCACCCCATGACAGCTATTGTATCTCTATTTCTAAAAGTGTATTACCCAGAAACATTGCACTAACTCACAAAAACTTCTACATTTTTACAGGAAATGCTTGCATTATGTTGTTTATCTACTTTTGCATCATAATAATTTTCTTGCAAACACAAAGTTTGGCAGGGCAATGCAAAAGTTGCAAAAGAATTGTGATTTACAGCTATGGAGAACATTTTAAATCAGTTTAAATCATTTTTCAGTTTCTTTGGATTTACAAAATTAGGTCTGTGTGTGAGTAAAACAGTTATATTTTCCTTTTACTCTGTATAGGTCTGATAACTCGTCTTCAAAATTTCATTCATTCATTCATTCTTTTTCTTTTCGGCTTAGTCCCTTTATTAATCTGGAGTCACCACAGTGGAATGAACCGCCAATTTATTTTATGTTTTACGCACCAGATGCCCTTCCAGCTGCAACCCATCACTGGGAAACATCAATATACACTCATGCAATTTGGTTAACCCAATTCACCTATAGCGCATGTGTTTGGACTTGTGGGGAAAACCGGAGCACCCAGAGGAAACCCATGCGAACATGGGGAGAACATGCAAACTCTATGCAGAAATGCCAACTGACCCAATCGAGGCTCGAACCAGGGACCTTCTTGCTGTGAGGCGATTGTGCTACCCACTGCGCCACCGTGACACTCATCAAAATTTCAATACATGTCAAACGGTCTCTTAATTTTTTCCATAGCTGTGTATTATTCCTCTCTTCTTTTTTGTCTTTACTTTTTGGCCTCACAGAAATACAGTGTACACTAAATGATTTGTCAATATCTAAAAATGTTCCTATATCTGACATATACAGTAAACTATCATTGTTTATGATAGTTTGATTGTGTTCATCCTTAAAGTTTCAACCACTGCATGTACCAGAAAATTCCTAAATAAATAATTGAATGTCAAAAAATAAAATATACTACTGGAAAATATTGCTCTTTTTGCATTAGGCTGCTGAATCAGAGTTAACAAATATGTTTCTTAAAGATATAGAATAGTCCCCTTGAGCAAATGTAAAGGAAATATAAGTCTCGGTGGAACTATAAACATTAGCAAGAGACATATTTTATCACAAGTTCAAACTGGTCTATGAATGAAGAAAAGGGAATTACGTGTTTCATTGATCATAAAAGAGCTGATGTTCAGAACAGGATATGCATCATTAATATTACATTAATATTAATTCAATGGTTTTGATGGATGCTTTTATCTTTGACAAAATTAAATGTGTAGATTGCATTTTATCACTTCATGCACTCGCTGGGATTCAAACCCACAACCTTAAAGGAATAGCTCATCTAAAAATAAAAATTCACCCAAAATCTACTCACCTTCTAGCCATCCTCAATGTATATGACCACCAACCTGACTTCACCAAGACGTGTCCTGGATTAACATCTGTGTAGATCCTGGAACAACATTCCAATCAGCCAATCAGAATTAAGCGATTCGTTTACAGTTTATGTTAAGTTTAGGCTCACGGTTAGGTTTACGCACTTCTACATGATTGTTATCCAACTATTATTACCCTCCGATTTGGTGAATAGTGTACAGTTATGGTTGGGTTTAGGGGTAGGGAATAGGTATGGGTTACATTTTCCAACAAAAATGATGTTCCTGGATCAACATAGATGTTTATCCAGGATCTCACCATACTTGGCAAAATCATGATGAGCGTATATGACAGACGGACATAGTGGGAGTACTTTACAAATTTATCCTGGCTCTTCCATGCTGTATAATGGTGCTTGGTAGTCCATTTTTGAGCTTCCAAAATGTGCGTAAATCTGTCATAAGACACACATCAGAGTACTTTACACTACAGCACCACTATAGTCCCCTCATAGATTGAGATCTGAGTTGCAGGTCTCACACACAGAGAAACCTGATACTAAGTTGGATTTGCATTCTGGCACAGGCTGTGATAAGTACAATGATGCAAACATCTATAGAGCATTCTTTCCCGAAACAATCCTGCTTATTTCAAGTGTCATCAGACAGAAATGAGTTGTCTACCTGTACTCGTGTACTATGTGTGTATTCTGATATAGTTATTTATACTCAAGTTTCCAGGACTGATAAAATAGATGTGTTCTTTTATATTTAAATTCAACTCAGATTGATATTCCAGACTAATTTGCATAATGAGGTCACATTTGGCTGCTCATGAACAACATCTACTTTGAGCGTCAATCAGTTGTAGTTGAGACTGGAAGAGTTTGGTTTGGGTTATCGATATGATATGTTTGTATGATGATGATGACTGAAAACCAGCAGTATCCTTATTGTTCACATGTTTGTGCTTATACGTTCTAAAGAAGTTTCCAATAGAGAGGAAATTCCTGGTTTCCAGACACTTTCTGAGAAAAATAACAAAATCTGGGCCATCTGACCAATCAGGGGTGCACTTCCGAAAATCATCATTAGCCAATTGAGTTGCAAGTTACTTCATTACAAACATAATTCGTTGATTTGGCATTTCCCAAATCCATCGTTCCAATGAACATTCGCAAACTGCGTCGCAAACTTGTATGCTTGTAACTACTCCTTTAGAGCTGTAGTTAGAAACATACTGTTTCTGGCTGTGTTCTATTCCTAGTTATGCCCCCTAAACCCTATTCATTTAGAACATTCCAACATTTAAACTTGGAATAGTTAAACAAAATATTAACGTCATCTCTCTTAGGTGTAATTTACTTTCAAAGTATTTTTTACAGTTCAGTCTGAGCGATCTTCATATTGACAATTGCGCTCTCTTCGTAGTGCACTTTGAAGTCATTTATGCCACTTTGAATGCAGCCGTGGCTCATGATGAATGGGCTTAGATTTTGGTCCACATTGACATAATAGCACCATGCAATTGCTGCAGATTTGTCAGCTGTACATTCATAATGCGAATCTCCCGTTCCACCACATTCCAAAGGTGCTCTATTGGATTGAGATCTGGTGATTGTGGAGGCCATTTGAGTACAGTGAACTCATTGTCATGTTCAAGAAACAGAGATGATTCGCGCTTTATGACATGGTGCATTCTCCTGCTGCAAGTAGCCATCAGTTGTTGTGTACTACAACAGTCTTCTGCTGCTGTAGCCCATCCGCCTCAAGGTTAGACATGGTTGTGCATTCAGAGATGCTCTTCTACATACCTCAGTTGTAACAAGTGGTTATTTGAGTTACTGTTGCCTTTCTATCAGCTCTGGCATCAACAAAGCATTTGCGCCCACAGAACTGCCGCTCACTGGATATTTGATATATTCTGACCATTCTCTGTAAACCCTGGAGATGGTTGTGCGTGAAAATCCCAGTAGATCAGCAGTTTCTGAAATACTCAGACCAGCCCGTCTCAACCATGCCACGTTCAAAGTCACTTAAATCACCTTTCTTCCCCATTCTGATGCTCGGTTTGAACTGTAGCAGATCGTCTTGATCATGTCTACATGTCTAAATGCATTGAGTTGCTGCCATGAGATTGGCTGATTAGAAATTTGCGTTAAAACCATTAACATGGTGATTTATATATGATTAGCATATACATGTCAGGAAAGTGGTTTTATGTTTTAGAATAGATGATGTAATATTCTCTATAATATTTGTAAAATAAACAAAGGCCCTGTATGTGCCGTTTACATGTGCTTCAATTAATATGGACAACGAGTGCATGTTTTTTCCAAAACTAATATTGGATTTTTTTTAAATGCGTGTGCGTATAAAACAATTTGCACATAAAAAATTATGTTTTTTTTCTCAAAAGAAGTTGTTACTCATCCCGTTTAGAGCGTCATTATGGATGTTTTATGTTATAGCTAACATGATTCAAATGATGGATCTGCGACAGAGCAACTAAAATTTTGAAAAACACTCATCACTACATCGTTCTTTTCCCAAATGATGCATCGTACTAAGATAGTTCAGCCACGAGTTATGTTGTTGTTTGGGAAACGCACCCCTGAGTACAGTAAACTTTAAGAACAGCGGTGTTTAGAGAGAACAAATTCGGTGTAAAAAATGCTGGATTCCACACAATTGATTTGTGTTGGGTCAACATAAAGGAATTAAGTTAACTTATTTGTTTTTTTACAAACTGAAGTGGATTGAGCATAAAACAATTAAGTTGCCCTCCCAGCCACTCACCCCCCAAAAAAAGAATTGTGTTGTTGCAGCTCATTTTAAATTGGTACACTGTAAAACCCAACAGTCAACTTTATCAAATGAAATGAGTGTAGATAACTCTAAATTTACTGAAAGTTAATTCTACTCATTTGAAAAGAGTTTTGAACTCAATGTTGAAGGTTATGAGATAATTAAATACCTCATTACTTCAACTTAAATTTCACTGTAGTATAGATTAGTTTTTAAACTCAAATGGATTGTAGCAGTTTCCTCAAACGGTTTACTCAAATAGATTAAGTTCGCAGTACTCATTAGGATTGGTTTTTGAACTTAAATGATTTGTTGCAATCGGTTTCCTCAAATGGTTTGAGTTATCTTTTTTTAGTGTAGTTTAAACAAACATCATTTTTTGAGTGTTCTTAAACAAACTTTAGAAACTGTAATAAGACAGCAGAAGCTGTAATGTATATCATGCGATTGTTTTACACTGAATGGATGAAACATTGTAAGAAACCTACAAAAATACAAATTATGAAGATTTAAAATAGCATAATCAGGTTTATATAAGCATCAAATATTGTTCTAACCCAGAAAATAAATGCGTAACTAAATGCACATTGAGCTCGTTCATGTTAATTGGCATTTGCTCTCTAATTATCTCGATTGTTCTCCACATGGTCATTCATGAGTAGTACTTAGATATATGAACATGCCAATTGTTCTAATGGCATTTTTATGGCAAGAACCAAATTAGAGCATTTTCAACAGCCTGTGTTTCCTATTCGAAGCCAAAAATAGAGGGCATTATTAATTCACAGGAAATGGGACAGCCTGGGGGAGGGACGGGCATGTGTTTTTTTTTTTACTCCAGGCCTTTATAGAATGCTATTGTTCAGTAAGGACTCATGCAGGGAAAGCCGTGCCCATAAACTGGGATGATGTCATTCCCTGTTCTTACACGATGTCAGATTAGACCCTGGAGGAGGAGGAAAAGGACATTTAGTGGCATTATTATTGTGTGTAGGCTACTTGAAATTACAAATATTGGCAAACTCAAACGTACTCTTCAGAGAATAATTCAATCTGAAGTGTTGAAGAAGATACAGAGAAAAAAAAATCATACTAATAGCCAACTATCTGTCTGTCTGTCTTGATCTATCCATTAGTCTCTCCATCCACCTGTTCATCCATCATTCTTTCCTTTTGACCGTTCATCCATTTGTCTGTCCACTTTTTTCTTCTTTCTCTCAATCTGTTAGTCTATCCATTATCTATCAATCCGTTCATCTATGCAGCCATATCAGCCATATGCTCGTCCATATATATTTATTTCTGTTTGTAAATTCTTCTGTCCATTTTCTTTCTTTTTTCTTTGTTTCTTTTTCTATTCATCCATATATCAAACTTCTTTCTGTCGAATTTTTCCATATTTAATATTATATATATATATATATATATATATATATATATATATATATATATATATATATATATATATATATATATATATATATAAACACATGTATATATATACATTTAAAATATAATATATATTATATAATATATATCTCTCTGTCTGTTTACCTATCTGACTTTCTTCTTTCTTTCTGCTGTTCATTCATCTGTCAGTTCATCCATCTTCTGTCCATCCGTTTGCAAATGTTCGTCCATCCATCTTTCTGTCCGTAAATTCTTCTGTCCATTTTCTCTCTCTCTCTTTCTTTCTTTCTTTCTTTCTTTCTATCCATCCATGTATCAAACATTTCAGTGTATTTCTTTCTTTTGTCTGTCTGTCTGTCTGTCTGTCTGTCTGTCTATTTGTTCATTCATCTGTCAGTCCATCCATTATCTATCCATCTGTTTGTCTATCCATTAATATGTTCATCCATCCATATTGCTTTATGTAAAATTTTCTGGCCATTTTCTTTTTCTATCCATCTATCTTTGTCTGTCTATTCCTTTCTTTCTGTCTGTCCGTCTGTCTATCTATATATTTGACTTTCTTTCTTTTTGTCAGTTCCTTCATCTGTCAGTCCATCCATCTATTATCTATCCATCTGTTGGTCTATCCAGTCATATGCTTATGCATCCATAATACTTTCTGTAAAATTTTCTGTCCATTTTCTTTCTTTCTTTTTCTATCCATGTATCTAACTTTTTCTATTTCTTTCTATCTTTTGTCTGTCTGTCTATTTATCTATTTGACTTTCTTTCTTTTTGTCTGTTCATTCATCTGTCAGTCCATTATCTATCCATCCGTTTGTCTATGCATCCATATTCGTCCATCCATCTTTCTGTCTGTAAATCCTTCTGTCCATTTTCTTTCTTTTTATAGCTATCCATGTATCAATCTTTTTTCTGTCTATCTATCTATCTATCTATCTATCTATCTATCTATCTATCTATCTATCTATCTATCTATCTATCTATCTATCTATCTATCTATCTATCTATCTATCTATCTATCTATCCTTTCTTTCTTTATATTCATCCATCAATCCATATATCCATGTATCTATTTGTCTATCAGTCTGTTTTTGTCTCCTGTCAATTTTTCACCTTTCCATCCATCCATCCATCCATCCATCCATGTCTTTCTTTCCTGTGCCCGATAATGAGAATTCATCTTCAGTTCTTCATAAAATTCTTATTGTGCAAATACAGAATGCCAGCAAAAATAATGGAACGACTTCAATTGAAAAGATGGAACATTTCCTGTAAGCTTCTCTCTTTTCTTCTCTTCTCTGCCTTTCTTCATTCCTAATTTAGATTGCTGACTCAACAGTCACCATAAAAAGGAAGAAGAGAAAAGAAGCTTTGATCTGTGAATAGTCGGAGAGAAGGCTCTAGGGAACAGCGACAGGAGAATGGCGAGTCTCCACAGATTTGAAGAAGCTCTCATTTTATCAGCCGTAACACAGAGCAGAGAAGGATTCGCACGTGAGACGCAGCTGGAGGCAGAAACAGACACAGACACATGTGCTCTGGTGTCCTCGCAGAGACTGAAGCCATGACTGCTGGTGTCCCGAGGCCCAAAATCAGCATTTCGCTCAGGATGAAATGGAGAAACTACGTGCTATTTAGTCATAGGAAGATCTGACTGAAGGCAGTGTGTGACACTCAAATGATAAACCCACGTTGGAGGCACAAGACTTTGGCTGACACAACTTGCATGTCCTGGTTTGACATGATTCATGATCCTCTTTCAATTCCCATTTCTCCATTGACTGGTGAAATAAAGGTAAAAGGTCCAGAAATGAGTTAAAAAGAAAACATAATGGATACAATAAAGGTAAAATGTCCAGAAATGTATTTAAAAAAACATAATGGAGAAAATAAAGGTAAAATGTCCAGAAATGTATTAAAAAGAAAACATAATGGAGAAAATAAAGGTAAAATATCCAGAAATGTATTAAAAAGAAAACATATTGGGAAAAATAAAGGTAAAATGTATTAAAAAGAAAACATAATGGGTAAAATAAAGGTAAAATGTATTAAAAAGAAAACATAATGGGTAAAATAAAGGTAAAATGTATTAAAAAGAAAACATAATGGGTAAAATAAAGGTAAAATGTATTAAAAAGAAAACATAATGGGTAAAATAAAGGTAAAATGTATTAAAAAGACAACATAATGGGTAAAATAAAGGTAAAATGTATTAAAAAGAAAACATAATGGGTAAAATAAAGGTAAAATGTATTAAAAAGAAAACATAATGGATAAAATAAAGGTAAAATGTATTGAAAAGAAAACATAATGGGTAAAATAAAGGTAAAATGTATTAAAAAGAAAACATAATGGGTAAAATAAAGGTAAAATGTATTAACATAATGGGTAAAATAAAGGTAAAATGTCCAGAAATGTATTAAAAAGAAAACATAATGGGTAAAATAAAGGTAAAATGTATTAAAAAGAAAACATAATGGGTAAAATAAAGGTAAAATGTCCAGAAATGTATTAAAAAGAAAACATAATGGGTAAAATAAAGGTAAAATGTATTAAAAAGAAAACATAATGGGTAAAATAAAGGTAAAATGTATTAAAAAGAAAACATAATGGGTAAAATAAAGGTAAAATGTATTAAAAAGAAAACATAATGGGTAAAATAAAGGTAAAATGTATTAAAAAGAAAACATAATGGGTAAAATAAAGGTAAAATGTATTAAAAAGAAAACATAATGGGTAAAATAAAGGTAAAATGTATTAAAAAGAAAACATAATGGGTAAAATAAAGGTAAAATGCCCAGAAATGTATTAAAAAGACAACATAATGGTTAAAATAGAGGTAAAATTCCCAGAAATGTATTGAAAAGACAACATAATGGGTAAACTAAAGATAAAATGTCGAGAAATGTATTAAAAAGACAACATAATGGGTAAAATAGGGGTAAAATTCCCAGAAATGTATTAAAAAGACAACATAATGGGTAAAATAAAGGTAAAATTCTCAGAAATGTATTAAAAAGACAACATAATGGGTAAAATGCCCAGAAATAATGGGTAAAATAAAGGTAAAAGGTCCAGAAATGTATTAAAAAGAAAACATAATGGGCTTACCGGGGAAACAATGAGTAAATGTTGCTGTTTTTTTCAGAACAGGACTATACATTTTAATCAGAATTAGTAAATGATCTAATCTTCTTTATTGTTGTGTTGAGAGGATCTATGGAGGACTGCTTATGTGATTTGGCTATGCAATCAAATTTACCCTATAGCAGATTTAATGTGCCCTTCACTGCATGCTAATGCTGAAAAAAACCTTCAGGGACAAAATACAAATGTCAAAGATTAATCGAAATAGCAAAGCAAATGATGAAGGCATCATTCGGAAATGGTTCATTTTTACCCCTGCCTGCATGTATCATAAAAATATAAAGAAATCATAAAAAGTTAGCTGATATATTAATGTTAGCAGGAAAAACAAATACTATAGAAGTCAATAGTTACCGGTTCACAGCATTTTTCAAAATATCTTCTTTTTGTTCAGTTTTGGGAGAACTATGCCTTTAATTTTGTCTTACGTTCCACACAAATATAAAATGTTTAGTCCATGTTCTTTAGTGCATAATATTGTCGACTTTCCATTAATGGTTGAAAGAAAAAACATCCTAAAGTGCAAAATGGAACTTAAAATGGTATAATATACGTGAACACGAGGAGAACATGCAAACTCCACACAGAAATGCCAACTTGCTCAGCCGGGACTCGAACCAGTGACCTTCTTGCTGTGAGTTTTTTTTAAAGTACTAACATCTACACATTGTACCTTTCTTACACAAAAACACAACCATAAGCATGTGATAATGTTAAAGACATCTGATGAACCAAAGCTCTTCATCAAAAGCATAGAAGAACCGTACTGATAGAAGGCACTCAGTGTCATTCACACAGCTACTAAACACTATAATGATAACACACATAAAATGAAAGTAATGCAATAAACTTTATTCATGAAAATTAGATGTAACATACAATAAAACTGATTTTCAACCACGGTTATGGAGGACCACCAACACTGATGTCTCATTTGTCTGTCACAGTCACTACTGGTCTTTCAGTCTCAGCTAATGAGCTGATGATCTGAATTAGGCGTGTTTGGTTAAAGGTGCAGAAGGTGATTGTCTTCAGAAACATTTTTTGTTGTGCTGGTTGAAAGTCTCTTTACATTCCAATAGTAATGATTAAAGTAAATGATCTAAATGTGTTTATATGTATTTTTATATTCTGGGTAAGGCATAAGACAAAACAGTTCATCCAAATGTAGATTTGTACATCTGTGCACAGATCTGCCATTTCCGCATCCACACGAGAGAGTGACAGCGGTAAAAACCAATGCTTAATCAAAACTTTTTCAAATCCTGAATCAGTATTGGAGTTACTTTTGCACACTGGAGGAAGGACAACACCATGGCTGAAGTATTTCTCTTAGACAGGTAATGTTATGTTTTAAAACTATTTTAGTCATGCAAAGCTGATGTAGATTGCATACTTATATATACACCGTTATATATACAGAAGTGTTATATACACAGAAGTGCTGTTCAGCCACTGAAATCTTTTGGCAAAAGATTGTTGTGACTATTTTCAGTTTCATAAGGTACTTTTTACAACATCGATAATGTAGATTTTGATTTAGTTTAACAACAAAACATCAGTAAATAGCGATATTCTGCCTAACCTGCTTTACTGAAGTGAAGTTGGTTTTATATCAAAGACTATAGAATACACAAGACGTGTCACTCGTATTCTTTTGAATGGGGAAAAGTGTAACTGTCAATATGGCCAAAGAGCTTAGAATGACCAAGAGGCGACACTCAATAGAACGTTCCATTGCAACAGTAGCGCCCAGCAGCAGCCCTGTGATTCCCCCATTTTGGAGTGAAAGCGATCGGCCGTCCATTGGATCTCATTGCTGTCACGATGGCAAGCAGCTGCTTTGTTTTACATTTATTTATTTAAAAAGACTTATAATATGCTGTAGTTCTATTGGAATTTTCATTCCAAAATGGCCGCCGCCCGCATGACACTAGCAGCATCTAGTGGCTGTTCCCCAAACAACAACAGAGTGTCGCCTCTTGGTCATTCTAAGCTCTTTGTTTATATTCTTGGACTTTGTTTATATTCACATTTTTGAACAATGACACCTGTGACGCGCTCCCTATACTATTTGCCATGCTACTCTGAATATTCGGTCTGAAATAGCATGCAAGTATGGCTTAGTAATAATTTCTGCACCTCTCCGGCAAACCACTAAGCATACAGTAGTCGCTTTAGGACAAAGCGTGTGAGAGAGTGAGACCAATGATCCTTGCATGCATGAAATATTGTACATTAGGACAAGTTTTGCTTGCTATACAACTGAAAATGTGCTAAATATAATACAGCTTTTTGTTCAGTATTGTGGTACTATAAAGTTTTCTAACTGGCGAATGACATTATTTAGTGGGTTGTCTGTCATCTTTAAGGTGCGCGTTCGTAATTTCAGGTGGCTTTGGATGGCAGGGGAGGGACTGTGTTTTCAAAGATATTATGCTAACGGTAGGCGACGCAGTGGCGCAGTAGGTAGTGCTGTCGCCTCACAGCAAGAAAGTCGCTGGTCAGTTGGCATTTCTGTGTGGAGTTTGCATGTTCTCCCCGCGTTCGCATGGGTTTCCTCCGGATGCTCCGGTTTCCCCCACAAGTCCAAAGACATGCGGTAGTGGTAAATTGGGTAAGCTAAATTGTCCATAGTGTATGTGTGTGAATAAGAATGTATGTATGTTTCCCAGTGATGGGTTGCAGCTGGAAGGGTATCCACTGCGTAAAAAACATAAGTTGGCGGTTCATTCCGCTGTGGTGACCCCAGATTAATAAAAGGACTAAGCCGGAAAGAAAATGAATGAATGAATGAATGAATGAATATGCTAACGGTTAGCATTTTGGCAGATCACCTACTGCACCTTTAGGGAGACATGGAAAATGTGCTGAGCTGGTGGTCCTCCAGGAACATGGTTAAGAAACACTGTAGTAAAACAATAAAGCACATCACTGATGGGATAAAAATAAAAAAAAAAACAATAGAGCTTGTAAAATGAAGTGTTTTGCCGGAAATTTTGGAGAAAAAAAAGTCAACTTACGATTATTCATTGTATATATTAACTGTTAAGCAAGCTAGCGTTTTTTTTACCAATGAAATCATAATTTTTATAGTGTAAATAACGCACAAAGAAAGTGTTTTAAAAACAAGATCAGCCACTGTGACACAGAAGTAACGAATGAATCCCCAACATCTGTGGTCTAGAAAGCGGAACAATAGAGCAGAAGAGCGAGCAGTTGTGTGTGCTGTCAGCTCAGATTTGGGCTGTTCTCTTCTCGACTCAGCCACATGTGCTGCAGCAGTGTGGATTGGTGGATTTGCTGGCGAGATGTGAGTCTCAGGGAAGATGACCTACTTTTGATCCCAGCACTTCCCCAAAGCTTGCTCGTTCTCTTTTTCTCCAGATGGAAGAAGCCAACGCTCACTGAACACACATACACACACATGCTGTAGTATCATTTCTGACTGCAGGTGCTACAAACCCACAGCCACTGGAGTGATTCAGCCACTCTCCTGCCAACAGTATATTATGCATGTTCTCTCGCTCCTTTCTCTCTATCTCTGTCCAATTTGCTCTGTCTCTGATCCATTATTCATCCTCAGCATGTTTGCATTTTTTGCAAAAATGCAGTACATACTCGGGCCTGGGAAATGTTTGGGTCTCAGCAGTCTGACTCTAATTTTCTCTTCCTTGAGACTAAAATTCTTCCCACCAGTAAAGGAATCGGGAAACAGACTTGGGACTTTTGCTTTCGCAACCCAGGCTGTGAAAACATACTCCAGTATACATTTCTGGAGAGCACAAATTATGTAGCCTGAGCTACGTATGGCTGCATTTCGTCTTTAAAACCAACGCTATGGGGTGGTATGTTGCTGCCGATGGCTTCTGTTTCCTTTTGCGATACCAGCTGACCACTTACCTCAGTGTGAACGGCTTTTCCGCTGTTACCAGTCTGCCCAGTAGTTTGCCATGTATGTCAGCAGACTTGAGATGCCGAGAGGAGTTCACCATGACAATGGAGTTCGAGTCCAGTGAAGAACGGTCCCAGAAAACAAAAACAAAATGCAAAAAAAAAAATAAACAAGTAAATAACAGGGTGAGAATGTGGTAAAATCTGAAAACCAGGCGACCGTGATGGCTTTTCTTTTTCTCGATTGCTTTTGAAAACACTGTCGATTGGATTTAGGAAAGTGGATGATCGGGTCAATCCGTGCTTTTAAAAACATTATTGGTTGGGTTTAGTGAAGGGGGTAGGTAGGTGTATCAGTCAGACCGTCAGTCGACAGCAGCCTCTGGTGGATTTACGCGAGAACAGCAGGCACGAATGGCACTGGCGAGAGAAATTTGAGATCTTAAAAAGCGTACACAGCGGCCTATGGTGGATTCGCAAAAACAAAAACTGCAAAAAACCTAGTTCGTAGGACGTATTTCGCGATCTTCAGAAATGTATATAGGGGTACTTGTCAATAATGAGCCTGGGTTGGACTTTTAACAAGCGAGTACCTAAATATTTGCCGCTAAACATGACGCTAATTTTCCTTTAGCTCCACCAGTAGCTAAACAGACATTAGCTGGGTTTTTGACACATTTTGTGTTAATGTGCATTTTGCAGTATCACATTGGAAATGAGCAAAAGAAATGTCAAATTTTCAAATAAAAATCCTTAATTCGCAAAAAAGTTTCATAGATGTGTTTTTGGACTTAATGTAAATAATGAGAGATTGAAACGCATTTACCGATTACACTCCTACATAGCAAACATGCAGCCCGATGTGGCCGTTTATGCAGAATGCATTTTGCCTTTTCAGTGCAATACTTTTCTATTGTTTTTCAATGTAAACACGTGCTGGATGAATGTCTGTGAACGTTACGCTCAGGCTTCGCGTCTTTTAAAGCGATTGAAGATGTGAGCACCAAGTTTTTTAGACGTCTACATTTTGACATGCAGTGCAGCTCATCACTTTCAGGTCCAAAAGCAGTGGACCTATCAGAAGAGTTTGGAGGCGGGGCAACTGTTACAATCTTCTGTTTATTGTAGAAGGTGGCAGTAGCTGTTTTATTAATTGTTATATCACGGCAGAGGAGGCCCTTGTTATGGCTGTGTCCAGATATTTTAAGTTATATGATATTTCTAATGGGTCTGTTATTGTTGTTTTTATATCACATTCATAATATTGTGCCACTTGGACCCTATCATGAGCAATGTATCTTGCATTTTTAGAAGCAAAGACAGTTTCGGTGTGAATTAACCCTTAGCGAACATTCAGCCCAATCTCAGAAGGAAACATGAATAGTTTATGTATTGCCATAAAATTGCCAATTCGTATAAATTCATACGATTTCATTCATATGAAAACAAACTATTTGGTAACACTTTATTTTAATGGTCCATTTGAATATTAGCAGAATGTCTGCTTAATAGCTGTTGATACTGCTGCTAAACAGATATTAAACTGACTATAAGAAACTTTGTAAGTATATGTCAACTTACACTAACCCTAACCCTAACCCCTAACCTAACAGTCTACTTATAATCTAATGAGAATTAGTTGGCATGTAGATGCAATAAAACTTAAATTCAACAAACGGACCATCAAAATAAAGTTTGATCACCTATTTTTAAAAGGACACATGTCCCCAAACCTCACCCCTAACCTTACACCTCACTGAGGGATGAACAAATCATAATAAAATGTACTAATTAGATACAAATTAATACAAATTAGCCACTATATAAAAAAGTTACAGACCCACATAACTAATCACCTATCTCCATTATGCTTGCCTTGTTTACCTGGTTGGTTACTTTTTGTGCGAAATTTGAAAACATTCTCTTCACAAAGGATAAAAACCCGGTGTCCTGACATTTTATCCTACCTACGGGCGTTGCTAGACATAAAGCTCTAATGGGGCACACCCCCCTCCCTCCAAAAAAATAAAATAAAATAAATAATAATAATAATAAATAAACAAATAAATAAATAAATAAATAAATAAAAAATATATATATATGTATGTATGTATGTATGTATGTATGTATGTATGTATGTATGTATGCATCAGATTATGCTACCAAAACTGTATTTGAATGATTCTGAGGCTGGATTGGGTAGGTTATGGCAATATTACAGCTTCAAATCACACTTCTCCACATTAAAATTTACACTGGAAGCAAAATCTGATGGATAGCATATTTCATCATAAAATTGTGCTACCTACTTTTTGAATGGGAGGTAGGACAATCTGACAAGGTAGGACCAGCTGACGACCGACCCATATGCTAACATCTTAAAACGGGTCTCAAATGCATTTTTAAATGTCAGGTTATAAAACTAAAAGCACAAACTCATATAATGTTTTTCAGACCATCTGGAAGCATTTAAACATTTAATGGGTCTGAAAAATGAAAGTAGCAATGAGAAATAATTACAAAATGTTCAGACCAGGCCAGAGCTTATTTTAGAATAAGAATGAAGGATCTGGACAACTGTACCAACAAGATTCAAAATGGAAGTGGCGTTTTGTTATTTTTCAGTCACTGGATGCGTGCCTTAGATATGCATGAGCAGAAAACTCACTTAGTTTCAATTGTGCTTATTCTTAATGCATCTTGTGTTGCATCCAAAGCCATAAGATTCTGTTGATGTGATAAGCCACATTTTAAACATTACTTGGTAATTCAATCCACATTTGGGAAAATATGGACAATAAGATGATCGTTAAATTCATGTTCGTTCATTCATTCATTCATTCATTCATTCATTCATTCTCCTTCGGCTTAGTCCCTATATTCATCAGGGGTGTCACACAGCAGAATAAACCGTTGAACTTTTACAACTGCAAAGCAAAACAACAAATGTATTTCCAATGGGAAAACTATACAAATGTGTTTTTCTTACGTATTTTTATTTATTTATAATAGAGTGTGAATTATAATAGAGTAACATCTAAATTTATGACAGAGTAAATCATTGTCATGGACCATATTTCTAAAAATAAGCTTGAAAAGTTGTCGGGAGCAGGGTGGTGGTGACTGCACAGGCAAGCATCCCGAAGTCTGTGTAGTTTGTTTATAGCCTAATGTTAGCTTTTAGCTTGCATTTAGTATCCAAATGGGATAAAAGTATATTATTCTTGTGAAGATTATTTGGTTGGAGAAAATGTGTAATAAACTGTGTTTGAAAAGCTGCTTATTTGCAATCATTGAAAAGTATTTGGGCAAATCCTATAGGGATTTTATCGAGGAAACTAGCTTTATGCTAGCAGCCGATAGGCCTACAAGGTGACGTCATAGTTCATCCACTCTATAGGGAAGAAAAGAAGATTGCTAATTCTGTTACATGTGTTTAAAACAACCCAAGAAGTAAATAAAAGATCATTCTAAATATAGGTAAATCACAGATTACTGGTACTGATTTACACTGCTTTACTCCACAGTCTTTGAATGGATCTGTACAAGCATGTTGACTCTCCAGAAGCCAAACAAACAGCACCTGACCTCACATGCTTTCCAGAAAATCCTAAGCTTCTCTTGAGCAGGTGGTGAGAGCGGGAAACACCATCTGCTCCCATTTATAGATCAAATTCTCAATCTAAGATTCAATGAAGTCTTGTATTAAATGGTCTACTTACATTCATCATGCCGTTAGATGAGAGATCACGTGTACTGTATATGGCAGGATGTTATGGAAGGATGCTACTTTCAGTTTCTCTTGAGTTTCCCGTAATTCAACAGTTTTTCCATTCTCACACTTTCCCTTTGGCCTTGAGATGCTCGAGTTGCTATAGAGGCCAGTAGGTCTGCCTAAAAGACAAGGTGAGAGGTCAAAGTATGTAGCACATCATTAAGTAGTACAAAATATGCGTACAGTTGAAAGCAAAATTATTTTCCCTTCTGTGAAATTGTAATTATTTTTCAAACATATTTTATTTCTCCCTGTGTTCGCGTGGGTTTCCTCTGGGTGCTCCGGTTTCCCCCACAGTCCAAAAACAAGCGGTAGGTGAATTGAATAAGCTAAACTGGCCGTAGTGTATGAGTGTTAATGCAAGAAAGTATGGGTGTTTCCCAGTGTTAAGTTGCAGCTGGACGAGCATTCGCTGCATAAAACATGTGCTGGATAAGCTGACAGTTCATTCCACTGTAGTGGCCGCAGACTGATAAAGGAAATAATGAATGAATTAACACATTTTATTCCTATTTATTATTTAAATATACTTCATAATTTTTCCTATATTTGTTCTTCTGGAGAAAGCTTTGTTTTTTAGTTTGGCTGGAATAAAAGCAGTTTTAAGGTCAACATTATTAGCCTCCATAAAAGTTAGTTAGATGCTTTTGTAGTTTTTATTAATAGACTGAATTTTATTTTTATGTATTTTTACTATATTTTAATTTTAATTTATAGTTTTTCCATTATGTTAATAATATATATGAGCAATATCACATGAGTAGCAGTGCGATATGGCTGTATATCAGCACTGGTGGGAGGCGTGTGTTAGCTCAGTGTCCAACCAGTGCTGATATACAGCCATATAGCACTGCTAGGAGTGTGATACTGCATTTATACAACAGATGGATGGCATAATCGTGTGTATAAAAAAGAAAATCAAACAAAGAAAGCCTCAAAAAGTTTTTTTGTAAGAGGAACTATTTTCTTCTGCCATTCAATACATCAGCAGCTAACGATCAGAACAGCAGAAACCATTGCTCATTTACCAACGTCACTTTAGAGCTAGTACTTGAAAGATTCGCTAGTGTAATGTCTAAAGTGATAAGAAAACAGAAGATTTTGCTAACATTTTTCAGATTATAAGGCTGAACGGCATGAAATGCCATCAGTCTACAGAGATTTCCCAGTATTTCTCTGTTGCAATCAGATTACAATAATTTACTCAGAAAAAGTCAAAGCAAAGCAAACACTACCAGATTACTATGGTATAAATACAGCACTACAAAATACAAAAGAGAGAGATCGACTTAGAATGTCACTTACCTGTTTTAGATTGATTTGGGCAGCTGTGGTTTGAAATTTACGCTGAGTCTTTCTCCCCTAAAGACTTATTATGTAGTCTCTGTCGCCATCTTGTGGCAGAACGTCAACCATCTTTGCTGTGCTCAGTATGACAGGCTGATGGCCACGAATGCGCTGAATCTTTAAATATTTAAAGTAGGCACTATCCTTATAAATAAACGACATAGTTGCAATCTAAACAACTGCATTCTCGCATGAAAAAACCTCAGAAGTACATTATGTTGTCAAACAGCTGCAATATTTGTCACATTGTATAGTGAGTTTATTCATCTGCTGTCACTCTATGTGGGCAGAGTAATACACAAGGGTGAGGAGGCTGTTATTACGAGAATATTGCATGGCTATCAGCCAATCAGATTCGTGAACCAGACAGAACTGTTGTATAAATGTCTTTTTTATTAGCACATCAAATTAAGCTGAATTAAAAACAATCCCCTTCCGTTTTTATATTATTTAATTTCAGTTAGCACATTTTATTTTAAATATAAAACATATTTTAATGGTCGGCTGCGCAGTGGCACAGTGGGTAGCATGATCGCCTCACAGCAAGAAGTTCACTGGTTCGAGCCTCGGCTGGGTCAGTTGGCATTTCTGTGTGTTTGCATGTTCTCCCTGCGTTTGCGTGGGTTTCCTCCGGGTGCTCCAGTTTCCCCCACATGTCCAAAGACATGTGCTATAGGGGAATTGGGTAAGCTAAATTGTCCGTAGTGTATGTGTATGTGTGTGAATTCAGGAGTGTATGGGTGTTTGCCAGTGATGGGTTGCAGTTGGAAGGTCATCCGCTGCGTAAAACATATGCTGGATAAAATGGCGGTTCATTTCGCTGTGGCAACCCCTGATTAATAAAGGGATGAAAAATGAATGAATGAATGAATGAACTTAGAATGATAAATTTAGGTCAGACATTATCCATTTATCTACTTATTTATTTTTGCAGTGTAACACTGGCCATGTGTTACTTACTAAATATTTAAACAATGAATAGATGTGTACAGAATGTAATAATGTATTTTAACTCTAATTAAAATGATTCACAGATCAATAATGAACATTAGATTTGGTAATCTAAAAACTGTAACACCTATAAATTTATTCAAGTCAAATATTTTGTAAATAATTGTAATATTTAAATACACTAGTTCATAAACTGAACAACTAAACATTGTAGATTAAATCACTGATGTTTAATTTAACAACGGCAGGTCAACGCATTTTACAGGGAATTTTAATATAGATTACATTGCATAATTAATGCATTAAAAAGTATGATACATTATATTTATAAAGTGTTTCCAGCATTTCTTTCCCAGCTCAATTTTTGCATAATAAATTATTACATTTAGAGACAAAGGAGTGGAAGTCATTGCAGAATCATTTTACAAATAAGCTGCATTTCAGAGGCATTTTCCGACATGAATGCCAAGTGGATATTCACAAAAGCGTGGAATGTGATGGGGTTGTGTTCACTGAATGTGTCTGTCACTACATAAAGGCCATCAGACACAATGCCGCCCTTAAACCAAAACACAAATCTCATTCAAACTACACTGCAGCCTTTTTTCATTCAGCTATGCTTTTTACAGATTTCATCAGTTTGAAGATATAATAAATAAAGCGTTTATACATTTACAACTGAACACAGAAAGATACATGATACTGTTGAGATACTATATGAATTCCTTTTCTTTTGTTTTGCTAAGATGTTCCAAATGGTTTTATCATGTTGAAATTTAAGATTAGTTTAATTTTAAGCGTTTTTTTAAATATAGTATAATAATAGAATAATAATGTTGGCCTTGAAAATATAATGAGATAAATAAAAAATATTTGAATTATTTAAAACGGGCTCGGTCATTTTTAGAATATCTGTAGATGTGGTTTTTGCGCCATCTAGTGTACGAAACAGTCGAACTTAAAAAGATCGTTCACCCAAAAATGTAAAATCCTTTACTCATCCTTAATTCTAAACCTTTACGAGTTCATTCTTCCGTTGAACACAAAAGAAGATATTTTGTAAAATGCTGAAAACCTGTAACCACAGACATCCATATTTGTTTTTCCTACTATGGATATCAATGGTTACAGGTTTTTGCTTTCTCCAAAAAATCTTCTTTAGTGTTTAACAGAATAGAAAAAGTACTAATTAAGGTTTGAATCCACATAAGGGTGAGTAAATAGTGAGTATATTTTCATTTTATGGTGAACTATCCTTTTAAGCACACCGCTGAAACCTATTTTGAAGTTTCGATTAATATAACTGATGGCAAAAAAGCAGGTATTGAACCACTCTCGTCCATTCAGTAAACTCCTCATTAACTCAAGAACATCTTTCATTTCAGGGGTGATTCAGACTTACTCTAAAAAAAAAAGGTTCTTTATTGGCACTAATGGTCCCATGAAGAACCATTAACATCTATGCATGTAGAATCTTTTCATTCCACAGAAGATCTTTATTGTTCACAAAAAGGTTCTTCTCATTATTATTTTTAATTAAAGGTGCCAGGAAAAACCAAAAAGGTTTTTTTCACAGTGATGCCATAGAACAATGTTTCTCAACCACGTTCCTGGGACCACCAGCACTGCATGTTTTGGATGTCTCCTTTGTCTGTCACACTCCTTTCGGTCTGTGCTAATGAGCTGATTATCTGTTTCAGGTGTGTTTGGTTAAGGAGACATGGATAATGTGCAGAGCTGGGGGTCCTCTAGGAACGTGGTTGAGAAACATTGTCATAGAATAACCTTTTTTAGTTCCGTGAAGAACCACTTACAGTGAAAACTCCTTTTAAGGTTTTTTTTTTATAATGCAAAGAACATAATCTAAAGAACATTTAATGTAATGAACAGGTTTTATAGATGTTAAAGTTTCTTAACCATCGATAAATAACCATTATTTTTAAAGTGAACCAAATTTTTTTAATTTCCTCACCATTTCCTGACATTCAAGTGGTTGTAAACTTTTATAAGTTTCTTTTTTCTGATGAACACAATACAAGATATACTGAAGTATCGTTGTCAAAAATATTCATTCTGAATTTTTTTTAAATGATACAATTTTGCTTTTGGTTAGTATCAATACTGGCCTTTACTGAAAAAAGTGTTGCATGCAAAACTGTTGCCAACAATTTATTTGTGTTGAATTTAAACAAACAAATAAAATTTAGCAATGTTCAACCTAATTTGTTTGTTTAAATTCAGTCCAAATAAATTGTTTACAACCACTTAACGTGAAAAAATGAGTAAATCCAAGGAATCTTCTATGAATAATTTTTTTCAGTGTATGTACTTATTTTATTATTTAGAATTGTGCACATATGATTACAATATAGCAGATTAACAAACACAACAAAAAAATTATTTTGTTTTATTCAGAAAATGAGATATGATTGCACTAATTTTGCTTTTACTAGTAATTTATTGCCTATTGGCATGATTGATTTGAACGTTTGATACCGTGGCTCCATTTGTGGATCTTCTGCACATGCCCAGACTCCTTTTTCAACAGTTTTTTTGTGACAGTTTGTGCCCGTCTTGAGGTGTTTTGCATTCAAAGCATTTAACGGATGAAGGCGATGTCGCATCGTCCATATTTTTTTTATATGAATAATGTCATAATGGGGTACTTCTTTTTTTAAACAAGCAATGATCGTTACTAACCTTATAGCCTACTATTAAAACTGCCTAAAATAAAGGAAAACGATATAATTAAATTGGTAACATTTAACTAGATTTATTTATTAGCATTAGATAAAAATGAGCAACATATCCAGTACTTATAAATCTTGAATAATGATCAATGTAGTTCATGTTAGCTCAGTTTACTAAAAATCTAAGTTGTAGCCTGTTTATGATGAAATGGATGTTAAGTAAGACGAATAAGCACTTGTTTGCATGGATTTTTTAATTTTAACTAAGCTAGTGGAAGCTTATAATATAAGTATTTCCACTAAACTAAAATAAACATATACTGAAAAATAAAATAAATAAAAAACATGAAAGATTTCTCAAATTTAAAATATTAATGAACTCTAAATATTAGTCATAGTAATAATAATTATTGTATTTAGTAATCAATCTTATTCAACAGATGCTTATGATTTAACTTGTATTTAGCTTTTTCTAAGTCATGTCGTCCAGCATGATTTCAGATGTTTCAATCTTGTGCTTCAACGGAACAAGATCTTCTTCACACCTTTAGATGAACATCACTAATTTCCACTATTTTCTTTTTACAACAGAAAAATCTCCTCTATCCTGATGGGGAACTAAAAACCAGACTATCACCAAAAACAAAGACCAAAACAGTAATGCATTCACTGCCATTCTAGCAAGTCTTGAGAGCTGAATCTCGAAACCATATGAACAAAAGCAACACAACATAATGGAAAATGCCACCTCTGTCCACAGTAATGTCAAATTTCTGCTTTTCCAGCGCTACCTCTTCCCACCCGTCTACACCCTGGTGCTGGTTTTGGAATCGATAAAAAAGCATTTATAATAGATAGCTGTCTAATATATAATCTATGGACATACCTGGTATAAAATGTTATTTTACTCAAAAATGCAAAAACATTGTATGACTTAGTTTTTATTTTTTCCTTTTACCTTCATTTGTATACTCGTGGTATCGAAAATGGTATCGAATATTGATATTTATCAAGGTATCGTATTGAAGTTGGAAATTCCACAATCGAGACAACACTATTCTGAAGAATGTTGAAAAAAAGCAGCCATTGACATCGATAGTAGCAGATGAATAAATAATGGAAATTAATGGTTGTTGTTTTTTTTCAACATTCCAACAGTAGGCTCAGGGTTCATACAATCATGGAAAAAAACATTTAGGAAAAACTGAAAAACCCACAGTTTTGGAAGAGTCATGGAAATTAGTTTAACAAAAGTCTGTTTAATTAAATATAGGTTAGTTGTCTGTACTTATTTTCTGTCCATGCTCAAGCACATGCTCTCACATTATTAGTGCTGTATGAACATTATCTAAATTAACTTTACATAGATATAAAGCAGGGGTGTCCACACTCGGTCCTGGAGGGCCGGTTGCCTTCAAAGTTTAGTTCCAACCTCAATCAGACACACCTGGGCTAGCTAATCAAGCTCTTACCAGGCTTTCTAGAAACATCCAAGCAGGTGTGTTGAGGCAAGTTAGAGCTAAAATCTGCAGGACACCGGCCCTCCAGGACCGAGTTTGGACACCCCGATATAAAGATTCATTTAAACTAAATAGATTGTTGCATGTTTTATGGTATGCTGTAATAACTTTGAACATGCATCATTTTTCTTATTATTTACCACATATACATAGACATTACATGAAACATTAGGTCAGTGTTTCCCGTCCCTGTTCCTGGAGGCACAACCAACAGTACATATTTTGGATGTCTCCCTTACCTGACTAATTAACTTCAGGTGTTGGAGTCTCTTCTGATGTTCTAATTAGGTGATTCAGGTGTGTTTGATTAGGGAGATGTTGAAAATGTGGACTGTTGGCGTGCCTTCAGGAACAGGGTTGGGAAACACTGCATTAGGTCATGAAAATTGACTTGAAAGTCCTGGAAAAGTCATGGAGTTTTAGTAGTAAAAATGTATTACCCTGTACTAGGCTGTATCTTGCTTTGTGTTCAACAGAAGTAAAATTTCAAACAGGTTTGAAACAAGTGGAGACAAACTAATATTTAAACCAGAGGTGCCCAAAGTAGGGCCCGCGATCTTTGATTTGGCCATCCATCCCATCTTTGCTGATGAGAGAATGATGAGGAGGATTGGAGCCTTTTATTGCTGAGCTACAAAAACAAAGCTAATTGAAATTAAATGTTGTAAATGAATCTGAATTTTTAAAATGTCAAAATAGATTTTCTAGTTATTTTTAATTTTTGTTAAATAATTTAGGAAGTTACCAATGGCAATAATATATACCTCCGGCCACTAGCCTCAATCTGGTTTTTGGCCCTGCATAAGAAAAGGTTTGGGCACCCCAGATTTAAACAAATGAGTAAATGATGACAGAATTGTAATTTTGGGGCAAACTATCTCTTTAAGAGTGCATTTCAACGCCCACTTCAGAAATATAGCTACAGTATGTTCAGTGGAACAATGAAAGCATAATTTCCACGTGCTGATATGTGTGCATGTCCCCCTCCTCGCCCTCAAAACACTGGGGGAAGCTGCACATTCTGAATTTCCTGTGCTGTCTATTTACACCACTGCATAAAACCACAGTCTACAGAACAAGTTTCCACCAGCAACACTTAAACAGCTTTCACAAGGCTTGAGATGAAAATAATCAGCGTTTATACTTCTGATTTGTGCTAATTCAGGGTTTTCTTCAAGGACTTTTTAAACACGGTAAGGAGGTTTAATTAAAATACAAGTAATGCTGTTTTCTAGTGTTATTTTAAAGAAAGTTAGGCCTATGAGCTTACGATATAAGTTAAAATGGAAAAATAAAAATAAATTCGAGAATATATTCACATTTGAAATCATTCGTTTTAAAGGAATAGTCCTTGTTCATGCCAAGTCGACAGCACGTGTGAAATGTTGATCAACTTACCTCAAAAATGCCTAATGTTAGTTCTTAAAAAGTGAGGCACTTGTAAATGGGTCGACCCAAAAATACTCTCTGTTTGAGAAGCCACAAAGTCTACAAGATATGACCACCCGTTTGCTAACTCGTTAAATTAACGTTATTACATTTATTTATTACGTTTCTATGACAACGTGACGTCGCCAAGGGTTATTATTAAAAATACCGCGAATTCTAGTTTAATAATACACGTTGCAACAAATAAATGAGTGATTTTTAAAATAAAAATATATTTATTTTTATTTTATTCATTTTATATTTATTATTTTGTATTTTATATCACTTTGGAAGTGACCTCATTAGGCTATAAATCTGTTTTTGGTAACACTTTACAATAACAGTACATGAATAATGATGTACTTGAACTAAACTTTATTATGAATTAATGATGAAGGCACGTGCTAATCATAGATTAACATTAACTATAACATGAGTCACATGAGTTTATGTGTGAATAATGGCTACCTTAATTACTTGTTAGTACATGTATTAATTAACATTTAAGTTTAAGCTAAACGTAACCAACATGAATTCATGAGCTGTTAATGTAGAATTATGTCGTGACTTATTTAACTCGTAACATGAATTCCTGTGTAAAAACTGCTCATGTTGACGTCAACAGAACACTTCTCTATTGTTATTTAGTGTAAACGCGCTAGAATGACGTGCGTTCATGAGTAATTAAAAGTGGGTTAATGAGATGTGCCCCTCCAAGTAAAGTCATGACATAATTATACATTAACATATATATCATGAGTCCATGATGGTTAAATTAAGCACAAACCAATGTGATAATTAATATATTAGCCCATCATTAGTTCATAATAAAGTAATGTTTAGTTTACATATTAACACATCATTATTCATGTACTGTTATTGTAAAGCGTTACACTGTACCGTAATGATTGTTACTAAACTTAGCCTACTATTAAAACTACCTGAAATAAAGGAAAACTAATTAATTAAATTGGTAATGTTTAACTAGATTTGTTTATTAGCATTAGATGAGAATGAGCAACGGTTCCAGTTCTTATAAATCTTGATTATTGTTTTTTTAAACATAAATTTTATAGATTATGTTAACACAGTTCACTTAAAATCTAAGTTGTAGCCTATTTATGATGAAATAGGTGTTTACTATAATGAAAAAACACTGGTTTGGATGGATTTTTAATGTTAACTAAGCTAGCATTGCCAAATTGAAGCTTATAATGCAAGTGTTTTTGCTAAAATTAACATAAATTGATAAAATAAATAAAAACATGAAACATTTAAAGTATATAGTCACAGTAATACTAATTATTGTATTTAGTAATCAGTGTTATGCAACAAATGCTTAACTGATGATTTAACTTTAACCCTGAATATTTTTTACTTGCCTTTTTCTACGTCATGTTTCCAGTCTTGTGCTTCAGCGGAACAAGATCTTCAGATCACACCTTCAGATGAACATCAAATGTTAATTATGTGTTTTTTTCCCACCATTTTTTTTTAACAACAGAAAAATCTCCTCTATCCTGATGGGGAACTGAAAACCAGACTATCACCTAAAACAAGGAACAATACAATAATGCATTCAGTGCCATTCTAGCAAGTTTTGGGAGCTGAATCTTGAAACCTCTTTATGAACAAAAGAAACTTAACATGATGGAAAACGCATCCTCCGTCCACAGCGATGTCAAATTCCTGCTCTTCCAGCGCTACCTCTTCCCACCCGTCTACATCCTGGTGCTGGTTTTGGGATTGATTGGAAATCTGGGCGCGCTGTATTACTTCATCTTCAAAATCCAACAGAAATCGCCTTCGAACATATACATCATTAACCTAGCGGTGGCAGACACGCTTTTCCTGTTCGCCTTGCCCTTCCGCATTCACTACCACCTCAATGACAGCAACTGGATATTCGGCGATGCCATGTGTCGCATCACAGGCACGATATTCTTCGCCAACGTGTACATCAGCATCACCTTCATGACCTGCATCTGTGTTGACCGATACATCGCCACCCTCCACCCTCACACTTACCTTCGTCTTCGAAACACTTGGCTCACTGCGCTGGTGAGTGGTACAGTTTGGCTGGTTTCTGGGTCGGCCATGTTGGCCTTCATGCTAACATGCCCATTGTCAAGCAAAGGGAAAATGTGCTTTGAGGGATTCACATCAAAAGAATGGAGCGATTTGGCGCCCTATAGTGTTTGCAGCCTCATTTTTGGATCCCTTCTTCCTTCTGTGGTCATTTTGGTTTGCTACCCACTGGTGGCCCATCGAATTGCCCAAATCAAGAATTCGACCGCCCGTGGGGCTCGAAGGATCATTTATGCCATCCTGGCCATCACCATTCTGTGTTTCCTGCCTTACCATGTGGTCCATCTAGTGCACCTTCTGTCACGCTTGAGTGAAAATCAAGAAGATGACTGGATTTACTTTCTGCGTAGGGTGACCATGGCTCTGGTCAGTCTGAACAGCCTCTTAGACCCGATGTTGTACTATTTTGCCACCGGCCACTACAAGTGGAGGCTCAAAAGGCTGAGGCTGAAGAAGAAAAAGGGGGTTTATTCCATTTCCAATGGATTTTGAGAAAAATTGATTTCCAATTAGAGTGCTCTGTGCCATGTAAGACAAGTGGGCAGCTAAAAAATAAATAAAAATAGCATTTCCATCTGCAATGGCAAGTGCAAAACTGAAATGTGGACTCTAGTTTAACTTGCTGCAAGTTTGATTAAAGTTGCTGTAGGTTTTGGACTCTTCTCAAGCATAGAAAATACCTTAACATGTTTGCAGATGTTTAAGAAACATGCTAACATACTTGTTTATCTGAACAACAATGCTAAAGTCAGTTATTCTCCTTCAAAAATTGTAGCCGGCAGCTAGCTCTCTGCGACTCTCACATGGTCCACTGAAGCGAAGTCAGTACCTGGATGGGAGACCCAGGGTTCATACACATTTTTACCACAAAAATTCCATGACTTTACCAGGACTTTCAAGTCAATTTTCATGACCTAATGTTTCATGTAATGTCAACAAATACATGGTAAATAATAAGAAAAACTATGCACGTTTAAACTTATTACAGCATATCATAAAACATGCAACAATCTCTTTAGTTTCAATTTATTTTTATATCTATGTAAAATAGATGACGCTTACACAGCACTAACAATGTGAGAGCATGTTTTTGGCCAAGAAAAGAAGTAAAAACATCTAACCTCCATTCCAGTAATCAGATATTTGTTAAACTAATTTTAGATAATATTAATATTTTGTTAAACTAGTAATAGTAGGTAAAACTACTTCTATTGTAAAGCTGCGATCACACTGCGCTTTTCGCTCAATAGACTTCCATTCAAAGTCATGCGAATGTGGCAGACCAGAAACCCAAGCACGTGTGACAAGTTTCACTTTTCACTGCATGCGAAAGTTCAAGTTTGGTGAATTCTTACCTGCGAAATCACATCAGTTAGACCAATAGAAGATAACTTAAAATAAAAAAACTGTAATCATATTGTTTAACCCCGCCCCTTTTCGCAGCGCCATATGACAGAATTTTGCAAGCACAAGCTCTAGTGTGAACGCAGCTTAAGTCAATTTGGACAAAAAAACGTCTGCTAAATGACTAAATGTAAATGTAGTTTCCATAACTTTTCCAAAACCTTGTGGGTTTTTTTGATTTTCCAATACTTTTTCAGGCCTGGAAAATGCCAAGTCAAAATTCCATGACTTTTCCAGGTTTTCCATGACCGTATGAACCCTGGAGACCACATGGGAAAGCTAGGATGCTGCCGGAAGTGGTGTTAGTGAGGAAAGCAGGGGGCGCTCAATCCGCGGTCAGTGTGAGTTTTAACGCTCCAGTATAGTGAAGGGGACTCTATCCTGCTCAGTGAGTGCTGTCTTTTGGATGAGATGTTAATCCGAGGTCCTCACTCTCTGTGGTCGTTAAAAATCCCAAGATGTCCTTCTAGAATAGAGGTTTAACCCTGGTATCCTGGCTAAAATCACTGGCCTCTGTCCATCATGGCCCCCTAACCATCTCCATATCATAATTGGCTTCATCACTCCTCTCCGCTAATCAGCTGGTGTGTGGTGTGCGGTCTGGCACAATATGGCTGCCGTCGCATCATGCAGGTGGATGCTGCACACTGGTGGTGCATGAGGAGATTCCCCCCAATGTGTAAAGTGCTTTGATTGTCCAGAAATGTGCTTGATAAATGTATGGAATTATTATTTTTATTAAAAATGTGTGTTCTGTGCTGGAAAGTGTTTGTTTTGATTGGTGTAACTCCGCCCACTGCCAGCTTACCCAATTATATTTCGACACCCCTGGTCGCCTTAGTGGAAAACAGCACATTTCTTTTCAGTCTTGAAGGCTGCCTCAATGTATGCGGGCACGGCTGAAAATGCAACGTTTGGAGGACATTCTGAAATGAGACGCAGAGTCATAAAAATCCACAGTGTTTTTTAATTAGTAAATAACGTTAATATTACAAACATAAACATTAGCTGATCAGCTTACAGTAAGGTTTGATCGCCCAGCTTTCTCCTGTTGGTGTTGTCAATCTGGCACCCTGGGTTTACATGGAGTCATCGTAGGAGGAGGGGAAGAGTGGAAAAAAACCCTCTCAAATGTTTTGAAATTGGACTGCAATACCTAGTTCAACCACTAGAGTGCCAATTCTACATACTGCACTTTTACGTTTTGTTTTAAATTTAAATTTGTACAACTAAGATGCAAAAAAAAAAATACAACACAGAACTATATATCTTAATTTGACTTAAGTGATTTTATTTCCATTACATAAATGTCCTAATACAGTGCAGTAATGTACAATACAGTGGACTAGACTTCCTGCAACTTTAAGTCGTTGTATTATTCCAGTACAAAGATGTCCAATATCAGTCTATTCTCTTGAGGAAACGTAACGATTTTAAGTATTGGCAGAAAAGTAGATAATTCGAACACTCTCAGAAAAAAAGGTACAGGAGCTGTCACTAGAGCAGTACCTTTTCAAATTGTACATATTTGTACCTAAAGGGTCCATAATGGTACCTCAAAAGTACTTTTTAGGTACATTTGGGTACTAATATACACCTTTGAAGTACCACTGTTGACTCTTTGGGTACAAGTATGTATCTTTTGAAAAGGTACTGTCCCAGTGACAGCTCCTGTACCTTTATTTCTAAGAGTGTATGAATACATACAATTTCATTTGTGTGAAAAAAGTATGGATTTTAGAAGGAGGGCTACCCCCAAACCCCACCCTAAACCCAACCATCATTGGGGGATGAGCTGTTTGACTAAAATGTGTGAATAAAATCATACAAATGAGCAACTAATTAGATAAAAATTGAACAAATATCCTGTTTGACTAACATGGAGTCATTTTTTTACTCACGACTGCATTGCAAACATATACAACATAGAATTATGGACTCCAATTTGACGTTATGTATCTTTAAGTCAATTCATTTTTATAAATAATTGTGCAAATGCAGTGCAAAACAAAGCAAATAAAACTACAGACTCCATTCTGACGCAAGTAACTCTAGGCTACAGTGCAGTAATACACAATACAAAATGATAACTCCAATTACACTTTTAAAAATTGTCTGTCAGTTTTTGTCCATACATAATTGCACTACAGTAGAGAAATTCAAAAAGCAACTTGATTTTGGTGACTCTGAGATGCTGGCTGCATATTTAATTGTACGTCTACAATGCAGAAATATAAAATACACTGGATCTTTAGGGCACATTTTGTCAGGTTTTCTCCTCATAGTGTTGTGCTAATACAGTACAAAAACCGAAATATGAAAACCAATTGAACCTCGTGTAACTGTGAGTTGGGGTTTCCCACAGAAATACAGACTCCATTCTAAGTTCTTGTAACTTTAAGTCAGGTTTTCCCCCACTGTAGAGAGCGAATACAAAGAAGAATGACTGCTATTTTAAATACGACACAAAAATATTATATATTGAGTTAGTACTATATCATAATGAGTCAAGTTTATGCAAGTTTTGAGTTTGTGTGTGGATGTGTTTGAATGCATTTTATTTCATGTCAATCTATTTTTATACAGTACATATCAAGATCTAAGAAATAAATGTATTTTCACAAATGACAAGACTTCTCCATTCATTTTATACAAAAATCTTTATTTATTAATTTTTAACCAAAGACAAACATCAGTTGAGTTTCAGCAGTCAAGAAGGCAGACCTTTCTTCAACAATGTAGACAAGAAACTGCCCAACTCCTCATCCTGAGGGAGACACATTTAAGACAATTACACACATAAACATACATCAAAATGGCATATTTCAAAACTTAGGAAATAAAATCTAAATTATTATTTACCAAAATAAATATTATTATCGTATGAACAGCAGCATACACTACCTGGCAAAAGTCTTGTCGCCTAGCCAAGTTTTAGGAACAATAAATAATAACTTCTAGTTGATCATTTGGTATCAGAAGTGGCTTATATGAAAGGCAAAGGCCTCTAGATTACGCTTATTTTACCAAAATAAAAGATGATCATGCCTTGATTTTTAATTATTTAATTAGGACAGTAAGGTCTGACTTTGCTTAGACAAAAGAAATAATGTCCAGTATAGAATATAAAGTCATGGTGCAGTGGAAAAAGAATTAATATTGTGTATGACTCCCGTGACCTAGAACGACTGCATCCATACATCTTCTGCACTGACTCAAATAACTTATTAATAAAGTCATCTGGAATAGCAAAGAAAGCGTTCTTGCAGGACTCCCAGAGTTTATCAAGATTCTTTGGATTTATCTTCAATGCCTCCTCCTTCATCTTACCCCAGACATGCTCAATAATGTTCAAGTCTGGTGACTGGGCTGGCCAATCCTGGAGCACCTTGACCTTCTTTGCTTTCAGGAACTTTGATGTGGAGGCTGAAGTATGAGGAGCGCTATCCTGCTGGAGAATTTGCCCTCTCCTGTGGTTTGTAATGTAATCGGCAGCACAAATGTCTGGATACCTCAGGCTGTTGATGTTGCTATCAACTCTGCAGATCTCTTGTACGCCCCCATACTGAATGTAACCCCAAACCATGATTTTTCCTTCACCAAACTTGACTGATTTCAGTGAGAATGTTGGGTCCTTGTGGGTTCCAATAAGTCTGCAGTATTTGTGACGATTGTGATGCAAGTTAAGATGATTCATCTGAAAAATCTAGCTTCTGCCACTTTTCCAAATGATCAACTAGAAGTCAAGTTATTATTTGTTGCTCTTACAACTGGGATCGACGACAAGACCTTTGTCAGGTATCTTCAAAAGTATGCATAATTTATGCTCATTGTTTATTTGATCAAATATATTGTAAAATGTGGCAGTAAATAATAAGAATTTTCAATTTATTGTAATGAAATAGCATAATTTTCATCAATTACACATGATCTTTCAGAAATAATTCCAATATGCAAAATTCTTTTCATTGACAATACTGAAAATGCTTCAGTTTTGTAAAATGTTTTGTCTACTATTTTTGTAAAAAAACCAAAAGTTGCATGAACAAAAAACAAAAGAGCATCATTTACCTCAATCTTTTGTAACTACCTAAATGTCTACCTTAAAACTAAGCGCAATCACTAAATGTCAAAGTTGGAGACGTTTCGGTATATTAAAACCGTTATAAGGTGAAGCGTGAAACCACAAACTTTCTTGTTCGCAGTTGTTGCTATTTTAACAGCCGATTGTGACACACTGTGGCATCTCTTGAATGACCCTGCGTGTAACCCATGTTTGTTTGGAAACATACGGGCAAAAATTTTTCCTAGTGGGGGCGATGATATGCTGTAAATTCCACTAGACCAACCGCCTGACCACAACCCCCAAAAAAGCAAACATTTCCACATTAACAAACCCAAAAGTGATTCTTTGCAATAGTAAAAATTCATAACATTACTCCTGTTCAAAAACACCTTCAGGAAATAATAATGTACTTGAGCATATAGCTGAGATTTGAGTTTGTTCACCTGATAGCTCCAGGACAGCAGGATGACTTTGAGATTTGGCTCCTCGGCTGAAGACGTGACTTTAATAACGATGGATTCCACGATGACTGTGCCATCTGGGACGTGCTGGATGCTGTAAGTCTTTAATACACTATATAAAGGAATAAAAATGATATTTGACTGGTAATGATATACCCTTTTTATGATGATGATGATAATAATAATAATGAGTGATAATGACAGTGAACTGTACAGTATGTGCCCACATTTACTGACATTTGCTGTGGCTTGAGAGGTAAAAGTGAGCGTTTGGCTGAAATGACTAATCCAAGCCTCAATAATACACATATGACTAGACGGCCATTAGATTAAGACACATTCAAGAGTCAAACAGCCTTTTATAGTTGCTAGATTACAAAAAAACAACAACTCACAAAAAAACTGTTAATAGGTCATCAGAAAATATGAGTCTCAGAACAAGAAGTGTTGATTTTGATGCAGTTTTGTGAATCTTTTTGACTGATTCATTAAAAAAAAAAACAGCTTAAAACAAATTTTGATGAATTGGACATCAGATTTTATGTTGACCAAATGAAATTAATTGAAGAAAAGCCCAGATGGATAAACGATTATTGACTTTTCTATTTTCAGATAAAAGCAAGTGGATTTTTATTAATATCTTGAACCCATTTCCAGTTTTTTTTAATGGCAGTGAATGGTCATAAACACTATCGTCACAAAACCTGTGAATCCCAAGAAACAGCTAGGATTTTGTTTTAAAAGTAATGTTTTTTATTTCTTTGGTTTCACTTAATTTTATTTTTTACCAATATAGATGAGCTTTTGTTTAATTTATTATATCATATTTATATATTTATTTATATAAAAAATGTATTTGACAAGTATCATCGCTTAAGTTTAATATATTGTATTTTTATTCATTTTAATATATTGTATTTTTATTATTTTTAATATATTGTATTTTTATTCATTTTAATATATTGTATTTTTATTCATTTTAATATATTGTATTTTTATTCATTTTAATATATTGTATTTTTATTATTTTTAATATATTGTATTTTTATTCATTTTAATATATTGTATTTTTATTATTTTTAATATATTGTATTTTTATTCATTTTAATATATTGTATTTTTATTCATTTTAATATATTGTATTTTTATTATTTTTAATATATTGTATTTTTATTCATTTTAATATATTGTACTTTTATTCATTTTAATATATTGTATTTTTATTATTTTTAATATATTGTATTTTTATTCATTTTAATATATTGTATTTTTATTATTTTTAATATATTGTATTTTTATTCATTTTAATATATTGTATTTTTATTCATTTTAATATATTGTATTTTTATTCATTTTAATATATTGTATTTTTATTCATTTTAATATATTGTATTTTTATTATTTTTAATATATTGTATTTTTATTCATTTTAATATATTGTATTTTTATTCATTTTAATATATTGTATTTTTATTATTTTTAATATATTGTATTTTTATTCATTTTAATATATTGTATTTTTATTCATTTTAATATATTGTATTTTTATTCATTTTAATATATTGTATTTTTATTCATTTTAATATATTGTATTTTTATTCATTTTAATATATTGTATTTTTATTATTTTTAATATATTGTATTTTTATTCATTTTAATATATTGTATTTTTATTCATTTTAATATATTGTATTTTTATTATTTTTAATATATTGTATTTTTATTCATTTTAATATATTGTATTTTTATTCATTTTAATATATTGTATTTTTATTATTTTTAATATATTGTATTTTTATTCATTTTAATATATTGTATTTTATTATTTTTAATATATTGTATTTTTATTCATTTTAATATATTGTATTTTTATTATTTTTAATATATTGTATTTTTATTATTTTTAATATATTGTATTTTTATTCATTTTAATATATTGTATTTTTATTATTTTTAATATATTGTATTTTTATTCATTTTAATATATTGTATTTTTATTCATTTTAATATATTGTATTTTTATTCATTTTAATATATTGTATTTTTATTCATTTTAATATATTGTATTTTTATTCATTTTAATATATTGTATTTTTATTATTTTTAATATATTGTATTTTTATTCATTTTAATATATTGTATTTTTATTCATTTTAATATATTGTATTTTATTCATTTTAATATATTGTATTTTTATTCATTTTAATATATTGTATTTTTATTCATTTTAATATATTGTATTTTTATTATTTTTAATATATTGTATTTTTATTCATTTTAATATATTGTATTTTTATTATTTTTAATATATTGTATTTTTATTATTTTTAATATATTGTATTTTTATTCATTTTAATATATTGTATTTTTATTATTTTTAATATATTGTATTTTTATTCATTTTAATATATTGTATTTTTATTATTTTTAATATATTGTATTTTTATTCATTTAATATATTGTATTTTTATTCATTTTAATATATTGTATTTTTATTATTTTTAATATATTGTATTTTTATTCATTTTAATATATTGTATTTTTATTCATTTTAATATATTGTATTTTTATTCATTTTAATATATTGTATTTTTATTATTTTTAATATATTGTATTTTTATTCATTTTAATATATTGTATTTTTATTCATTTTAATATATTGTATTTTTATTATTTTTAATATATTGTATTTTTATTCATTTTAATATATTGTATTTTTATTCATTTTAATATATTGTATTTTTATTCATTTTAATATATTGTATTTTTATTCATTTTAATATATTGTATTTTTATTATTTTTAATATATTGTATTTTTATTCATTTTAATATATTGTATTTTTATTCATTTAATATATTGTATTTTTATTATTTTTAATATATTGTATTTTTATTCATTTTAATATATTGTATTTTTATTCATTTTAATATATTGTATTTTTATTATTTTTAATATATTGTATTTTTATTCATTTAATATATTGTATTTTTATTCATTTTAATATATTGTATTTTTATTATTTTTAATATATTGTATTTTTATTCATTTTAATATATTGTATTTTTATTATTTTTAATATATTGTATTTTTATTCATTTTAATATATTGTATTTTTATTATTTTTAATATATTGTATTTTTATTCATTTTAATATATTGTATTTTTATTCATTTTAATATATTGTATTTTTATTCATTTTAATATATTGTATTTTTATTATTTTTAATATATTGTATTTTTATTCATTTTAATATATTGTATTTTTATTATTTTTAATATATTGTATTTTTATTCATTTTAATATATTGTATTTTTATTCATTTTAATATATTGTATTTTTATTATTTTTAATATATTGTATTTTTATTCATTTTAATATATTGTACTTTTATTCATTTTAATATATTGTATTTTTATTATTTTTAATATATTGTATTTTTATTCATTTTAATATATTGTATTTTTATTATTTTTAATATATTGTATTTTTATTCATTTTAATATATTGTATTTTTATTCATTTTAATATATTGTATTTTTATTCATTTTAATATATTGTATTTTTATTCATTTTAATATATTGTATTTTTATTATTTTTAATATATTGTATTTTTATTCATTTTAATATATTGTATTTTTATTCATTTTAATATATTGTATTTTTATTATTTTTAATATATTGTATTTTTATTCATTTTAATATATTGTATTTTTATTCATTTTAATATATTGTATTTTTATTCATTTTAATATATTGTATTTTTATTCATTTTAATATATTGTATTTTTATTATTTTTAATATATTGTATTTTTATTATTTTTAATATATTGTATTTTTATTATTTTTAATATATTGTATTTTTATTATTTTTAATATATTGTATTTTTATTATTTTTAATATATTGTATTTTTATTCATTTTAATATATTGTATTTTTATTATTTTTAATATATTGTATTTTTATTATTTTTAATATATTGTATTTTTATTCATTTTAATATATTGTATTTTTATTATTTTTAATATATTGTATTTTTATTCATTTTAATATATTGTATTTTTATTCATTTTAATATATTGTATTTTTATTCATTTTAATATATTGTATTTTTATTCATTTTAATATATTGTATTTTTATTCATTTTAATATATTGTATTTTTATTATTTTTAATATATTGTATTTTTATTCATTTTAATATATTGTATTTTTATTCATTTTAATATATTGTATTTTATTCATTTTAATATATTGTATTTTTATTCATTTTAATATATTGTATTTTTATTCATTTTAATATATTGTATTTTTATTATTTTTAATATATTGTATTTTTATTATTTTTAATATATTGTATTTTTATTATTTTTAATATATTGTATTTTTATTATTTTTAATATATTGTATTTTTATTCATTTTAATATATTGTATTTTTATTATTTTTAATATATTGTATTTTTATTCATTTTAATATATTGTATTTTTATTATTTTTAATATATTGTATTTTTATTCATTTTAATATATTGTATTTTTATTCATTTTAATATATTGTATTTTATTATTTTTAATATATTGTATTTTTATTCATTTTAATATATTGTATTTTTATTCATTTTAATATATTGTATTTTTATTCATTTTAATATATTGTATTTTTATTCATTTTAATATATTGTATTTTTATTCATTTTAATATATTGTATTTTTATTATTTTTAATATATTGTATTTTTATTCATTTTAATATATTGTATTTTTATTCATTTTAATATATTGTATTTTTATTCATTTTAATATATTGTATTTTTATTCATTTTAATATATTGTATTTTTATTCATTTTAATATATTGTATTTTTATTCATTTTAATATATTGTATTTTTATTCATTTTAATATATTGTATTTTTATTATTTTTAATATATTGTATTTTTATTCATTTTAATATATTGTATTTTTATTCATTTTAATATATTGTATTTTTATTATTTTTAATATATTGTATTTTTATTCATTTTAATATATTGTATTTTTATTCATTTTAATATATTGTATTTTTATTATTTTTAATATATTGTATTTTTATTCATTTTAATATATTGTATTTTTATTATTTTTAATATATTGTATTTTTATTCATTTTAATATATTGTATTTTTATTATTTTTAATATATTGTATTTTTATTCATTTTAATATATTGTATTTTTATTATTTTTAATATATTGTATTTTTATTATTTTTAATATATTGTATTTTTATTCATTTTAATATATTGTATTTTTATTATTTTTAATATATTGTATTTTTATTCATTTTAATATATTGTATTTTTATTCATTTTAATATATTGTATTTTTATTATTTTTAATATATTGTATTTTTATTCATTTTAATATATTGTATTTTTATTCATTTTAATATATTGTATTTTTATTATTTTTAATATATTGTATTTTTATTCATTTTAATATATTGTATTTTTATTATTTTTAATATATTGTATTTTTATTCATTTTAATATATTGTATTTTTATTCATTTTAATATATTGTATTTTTATTCATTTTAATATATTGTATTTTTATTCATTTTAATATATTGTATTTTTATTCATTTTAATATATTGTATTTTTATTATTTTTAATATATTGTATTTTTATTCATTTTAATATATTGTATTTTTATTCATTTTAATATATTGTATTTTTATTCATTTTAATATATTGTATTTTTATTCATTTTAATATATTGTATTTTTATTCATTTTAATATATTGTATTTTTATTCATTTTAATATATTGTATTTTTATTCATTTTAATATATTGTATTTTTATTCATTTTAATATATTGTATTTTTATTATTTTTAATATATTGTATTTTTATTCATTTTAATATATTGTATTTTTATTCATTTTAATATATTGTATTTTTATTATTTTTAATATATTGTATTTTTATTCATTTTAATATATTGTATTTTTATTCATTTTAATATATTGTATTTTTATTATTTTTAATATATTGTATTTTTATTCATTTTAATATATTGTATTTTTATTATTTTTAATATATTGTATTTTTATTCATTTTAATATATTGTATTTTTATTCATTTTAATATATTGTATTTTTATTCATTTTAATATATTGTATTTTTATTCATTTTAATATATTGTATTTTTATTCATTTTAATATATTGTATTTTTATTATTTTTAATATATTGTATTTTTATTCATTTTAATATATTGTATTTTTATTCATTTTAATATATTGTATTTTTATTCATTTTAATATATTGTATTTTTATTCATTTTAATATATTGTATTTTTATTCATTTTAATATATTGTATTTTTATTCATTTTAATATATTGTATTTTTATTCATTTTAATATATTGTATTTTTATTCATTTTAATATATTGTATTTTTATTCATTTTACTGTTTTAACGTTTCTGCTATTTGCTTATTTTTCTTTCTAACATCAAATGCTATATTTACAGTTGAAGTCAGAATTATTAGCCCCCCTGAATTATTAGGCCCTGTTTATTTTTTCCCCAATTTCTGTTCAGCGGAGAGCAGATTTTTTCAAAATATTTCTAAGCATAATAGTTTTAATAACTCCTCTCTAATAACTGATTTATTTTATCTTTGCCAAGATGACAGTAAATAAGATTTGACTGGATATTTTTAAAGACACTTCTATACAGCTTAAAGACATTTAAATGCTTAACTAGGTTAATTAGGTTAACTAGGCAGGTTAGGGTAATTAGGCAAGTTATTATATAACGATGGTTTGTTCTGTTGACTTCGCAGTATGCAAATTTTGTTGATATTTGAAAGCACCAAAACAAACATGCCCCCTTTTTAATATCTCAGCTATAATATCTAGACACGCCCCTTTAGCGTGTTATAAATCTGAAACTGATTAAAAAACATTTTTCAAATATTGCTTAATGCTCCTTAAAGTCGACAAGAAACGGTTGTTAATATTGTTCTTTTTTTCCTATCATGACGTACATCAACTTGAAACAGCCCTAGAATGAGAAAAAAATGTAGGGTGGTGCATGAGTTCATCCTTTGGGAACTTATTTAATTGTTGGAAGATAGGTATTGCTAATTAAATAGAGGAAAACTAACGAATGAATGAAAGCAGAGCAAAAACGAGACGCTCTAATAGCTCTGTCCTAACGACTTTACATGTGACCAGAAGTGGAAAAAAAATGGTTACAAGGAGGGAGAGGAGGCAATGGTATTTCCTGAACTTGAATTTTTGAAAATGATTTTTTACAAAATAATGAAGTGTACAGATCCATTGTTTAAAAAGCACTCCTACATAACTAAAAAAGAAGAGTATATTTGGATTTAATTCCGACTTTAATTATGGAAAAGAGCAGTGTTTGTGTGCAATGATTTGCTGACCTTTTGAGATGTGTGTAAATGCGGCTGAGTGTGTCGGTATCACTGTGAGGGTCGTGGAGCTGCACACGGCAGGTGAAGCGCAGCTGATGTTCATTGAGGCCCAGCTCTTTAAGAGCCTGTTCTGGAGAAACCAGCCGCAGACTCTGTGTACGTACACACACACACACAAACAAGCATACACGCACACACAGAGACACACAAATCACATGCACAGACACAAACAAACAAATACAGAACATAGAATTAATGGCATCCAATCATATCAGTCCAATAAATGATGTATTCATGCCTAAAGAGTGACATTGACTTACATTGTCCTTCATAATTAATGTCCCATGCATAGTGCGAGGTCTTTTAGCATCAGGCAATGGACCTGTTCATCAACAAATCATGAACAAATATTTTTCAATATACTGTACTCATACATTATACGCAGGGGGTCAAAAAAGACAAACATTCTGATGTCTGCATCAAATTCAATTTACAAAACAGATTGTATAGGCATAGAAGATATATTAAATTCAGGTAAAGTAAAATTCAATGTTTCAAAAACGTATATATCAACATTTGGGTCAAATAAAGTTCCTTCCTCAATTCACATTTATGTAGATATATTAAACAACAAACTTGTTCTGACCTGCACCTATTCAAATATATAACACAATAAATGATCATACAAAATTGATTTAAATATTAAATGACAATTAAAAGATCAGTATTTTGAGTCTTTTATTGTGTCATCAGATTATTTTTGCTTTAAATTTATCAGATATTTTTTCCTATAATTCATACATAATATATGCGTTTATATCCATGGCATATTAGTGGGACTCTTCTCGTCAGAAATGTAGGATAAGTTGCTGTACACATTCTAACACATTGTGCATCATTTGATATGACATTTAAATAATTTGTTTTACATGGTTTGGGTGTTTTTTTTTTGTTGTTGTTTAGTTCATAGTTTTATGACATTACATCATCATGCTTACAAAGTAGCCTGAAATTTGTTTTACCCAGGACAGGCAATTAAACCATTTTGGTTTACAATTTTAACAAAGTAATCTCCATATGCAAAAAATGGTAGCTTAACCAAAAATTAAAATGTATTAAATATTTACTCACCCTCAAGTTTTTCCAAACCTTTTTAAGTTTCTTTTGTCTGATGAACACAAAAGAAGATATTCTGAATAAAGCTGAAAACCTGTAACCATTGACTTTTTGAAAAACAAATACTATGGAAGTCAATGGTTACAGGTTTTCAGCTTTTTTCAAAATATCTTCTTTTGTGTTCATCAGAATAAAGAAACTCAAACATGTTTGGAACAAGGATAAGATGAGTAAATGATGACAGAATTTTTATTTTTGGGTAAACTATCCCTTTAACTTAGACCAGACTTAGACCAGAAGTTGCTGCAAACTTTTTTCTCAGTATCATGATGTATTTCTAACTGAAACTGAATGTTGGGGTTTTATTTATGCTCCTCCTCTCATCTATCACTCGCAGCAACTAAAAGTTGAAGGGGCGGGGCTAATCATATTTCATCCAATCCGTCAAACTGACATCATCACAGAAGCGCTGTCATTCCAGAGCCAAAGTAAATGGTTTGATTTTGATTAAAGATTACTAAAACAAACAGTTTTCCTTTCAGTTGATTAACTTGTTTAACACAAACTAACACAAACAATTACCATACACCATTTGTTCACCGTTAACAACTAACAATGTGCGCTAGCAAAATAAACATTATTTACTTTGATTTCACGCAAACTTTAAAAGGAAAAACAAAGTAGATAACACAATCAAATGACTGAACAGCCACTATGGTGTGTCTGTAAACAGCTTTAGAAAAATTCCATGCAAATGTCAACATTCCCATTTAAAAAGTTTTCACCAAAATAGAGAAACCCTTTCTACGTTATTTGCTTAGGCTTGTATTCTATGGTACAGTGGTCCCTCACCTTTCACGGTCTCACAGTTTTTTTTTGTGCAATTTGACATGCTTTTTTTTCAGTGCATTGTGCTCTGCGTTCTGAGGTCCGTTCTTCGTACCTTGTTTAATTGATCTAAGATGATTTGACAGATCCTGGATTTTTTAATCTTGATAAATGATCATTGGCTAATTTGGTTCTTCAAACAAGTTCGCAAATCAGATTAAAATATCTGGATAGAACAGATCTATCGATCCTCGAAATTATGATCAGCAATGCAACGATTGGCTGACTGTTGTACATGTGCATGTACACGTTTGTATCTAAAAAGTTCATATCATTAAATTTTTTCTTTGAACCAGCAGGTGGCAGTCTTTGTACTTTTATTTCAGAGTGCAGACTGCATAAGTTTTATTAATATATATTTTTAAACTTTATATATAGTTAAAAATATATATTTACTATTTTCCAAGTGTATATAACTACTATAAGAAAATTTCAGCCTTTGGTACATACTTTCAGAATTATCTTTGCTTGAACTGACCCGATCTAATCCTGTTTATATGAAATGAACCTGCTCCCAAGCAGGTATGAGCTACCAGAACTGTTGCTATGACAACAAGTCTCAGGGTGCTTTCACACCTAGACTTTTGTTTCAGAACCATCTTCCTTTGCCCAGTTAGCGCGGTTTGTTTGGCATATGTGAATCCAGCAATCGCGCTCGGATCCGCGCCAAAACAATCGCTCCGAGATCGCTTGAATGAGGTGGTCTCAGCTCGATTGAAACCAACTCTGGAGTGGATCGATTGTAGTAAGAAAGCAATACGATCCGAGCCCGGTTATATTACAGTGTTTTATGGATATGTAATAGGCATACGGCTATATGAATAGAGAATTATAAATAGGGCGGGAGGTCATTCCAGTCTCCTGGAAGTTTCAGAAGTCTCCAGCAAATGCACAGAGACTCCCGGATGACCGCAAACGAGTGACAATCTCCCGGAAATCACGTGTCTCCCTCCCGGTCCTCAAATACGTCGCACACCCTTCTCACCCCTCCCCACCGCATCACTCAGACATGTCACGTGCACCTTGTCAAACACCACCAAACCACCACCCCCCTGACAGCTGAGCGGGACTCTGCAAAATAAACCCTGAAACTCTGACCAATGTGAGGAGAGTTTACTCACACGTGACTTGTTTTAGCTCTTTTGGTCCGTTTAGAAACTTTACCGTGTGAAAGCTAACAGCACCAAGAACAAAGAGAAACAATGATACAATTGTAATCCCTGTTTCAGAACGAATGAATCGATTCGCAGGTGTGAAAGCACTCTCAGATGAGTTTTGAAGAACTAAACGATCCTGGATCGTGTCAAATCGTCAATATCCAAATCCTGAGTAATCCACGTACGAAGAACGGACTCCTGATTGGCTGTAGACCACTGTCAGTCAATCTCCTCTGTGTCTCCTGTACAGTACAGAATGCGTTCAGCTTGCCAAATTAACATAAATCTTCAGTTGCTAGCAGTGTGACTTTCAACAAGGATGCAAAAAGGGTTGTAACTGTGCGCAGCAAGACCATTGTAAAAAGGGTCGCATACCGGATGCTCCATGCCACGCAGGCCCATGCAAATATAGGTTTCAGGGTACGCACATTGGCGCCGCAAGTCTGCGGCTGTCTGCGGTGCCCAGCTACGACTCAGAACACTATTCATATTTCTGCCACACCACGGTGTGTGACCCTCTTAAGGATGGAGTCTGCTTTTTTTTGTGGATCAGTGACTGCAGGAAACAGAACATTATGAACATTATGCTGGATGTCAACACTATACACACACAAGCTTTATGAACCTTTTGCTGACAGCGATGAATGTTTGTGCCTGAAAACAGGTTTTGATCTTTCGTTTCATTCTATAATACTGGACTTATCTTTCTACGAAAGTTTGAACTTTAAGAGAGTTTAAACAAGAGAGGAAAGTGTGAAAATGTTAATGCCTGTCTGAGAAAAGTGTATAAAGTGTGTAGTGAGGGGTTTTACAGCCTTAAAACATCTATAATAATTGAAAAAAATAAAAATAAAGCTACTTCGCCTATCGCAGGCTATTTTTAGAATGCAACTCCCACAATAAACGAGGGACCACTGTACTGTAAAAATACTCAAATGTCTCTGTCAATGTTTTCAAACAATTATATTTGATTTACTAAAGTCACACAAGTACCAATTTCACATCTGTCACAATCATAACGGAGAGATCTCATATTCATAATGAAGATTTTCCCTCACAAATGCAAAAATGTCAAATAAAATCAATAATTTTTGTTCAATAGTGAGCTGACTCTTATCTTGTTGATTAGCATTATTTCTTTTGGATTGTGCAGTTTATTTCACAGAATTTCTACAAAGTAGGTTGTCTACTGTAAACTCGCAAACTTTTTTGCTCACATCCATAACGCATGTTTACTTTCCTCATTTCAAATCTAAAAATGTTTACAGATTGATATTTTTCTGATCCCATAACTCTGTGGTTAGTTGTTTTAGAAATATAAACAGATGCTTCTAAATAATGTTAAAGTTTTTACTGCAAATGTCACATTTATAATGCTGGAATTGCTCTATAAATAAAAAAACTAATAAAAATCTTCCAAATAAATCAATGAATGGAGCTTTGTGTGAATGATCACCTCCGAGGGCCATCTCTCGCTTCAGCAGATTGAGTGAAATGTCCACAGGCACGCTGGGGTTCGTCACGACTGTCGTGGTCTCTCCGTTAGCTGGCATAAAACAGCTAATACCTTCAGAGGGTGAAACACAAGCCGTTTACATGAGAACAAACATGTAGCATACAATGTAAAGCTAACTATTATCTGATAATATTCTTCTTTTTTTTCATTTTATTTATAGAATTGTCCAAAAATGTACAAATATCACACATTTAAAAATATTATTGTACATTTTGACACAGGGATAGAGAGATAGATAGTAAAGAAGAATCCAAAATGATTGTAAAAATGATTGACCCCAGAATCAGAAGGCTGAGACAGTCAAAAAAAGGTACAGTAAAAGTCTTTGTTAACAAAATGTCCCTAAATACACATACAAAAATAGTTTTTAGAGTTAACTAATATCATTTGTGTTGTCATTCAACACTGTTTCAATGTTTTTGCTTTTAAAACATATTAGATGATTAAAATATACAAGCAATTCTAGAATCACCCACACCCCAAAAACAAAACTTCATAAATATGGCATAATAACACCCCTCTAAACACTGCAATACTGTCAGTTTTGATTTGATAGTGACTTCAAGTGTATTAAGAGAAGCTGTAAACTTACTGAACTCCTGTTCTATTTTGTCCTTGAGGAACTCCATCTTCTTGGCCTCTCCGTGAACCAGCAGCATGTTTCTGGGTTCTGCCATGCGGATCAGCTGCATGATGCCTTTGGCGTCTGCGTGAGCACTGAAGGACATGTACTCCACCTGCAGCTTTACATCCAACTGAGCACAAATATTAGAACAAAAGGTGTCAAATACAGAAGCTTGACACAGGAATATATGCTCCTGGTTTAGTTAGAGTAAACAGCGCTTATGACTTTGAAAATTATTGGAAACAGTAGACAGACAGTAGACATGACATAAACTAAAGACTAAAGTTCTCTGACGCCATCTAGTGACAGCCAGTTAAAGGTCCAGGAAAATAAATAGAGTGTTTTAGATGTTAGTAACAGTATGCTAGTCTTAAGCAGTGTTGGAGGTAATGCATTACAAGTAACATGAGTTATGTAATAATATTACTTTTCTAAGTAATGAGCAAAATAACACATTACTTAAAAAAAAAAAAGTAATAATATTTGAGTTACAAAAATGTAATGCAAGTTACTTTTTTAGTTTAATTGAATAGCTAAAAAACTAATTGCTGAATTAAAATCAGCCACGATGAATTACACAGTCAGTGAGAGAGATGTGTTCATTATTTTTAACGCAAAGAAAAGGAAAAGGGGATTGTCTCAATGGACGGTGATTTTACTTCAGACAAACAGCAGAAAAGTAGCTAACACATTGCTTTAAACTTTCAATAATCAGTATCTTTTATACCTATTGGTGTGTTTTTCAAAGGTAAAAGAAGGTGTAGGTTAAAAAAGAAAGAAAAAAAAACAAGTTCTAAAAGATCAAGCTTCAGCCTGGTGATAACAAATAACGCAAAAGTAACTTAAAAAAAACACAAAAGTAACGCAAAAGTAACACAATGCATTACTATAAAAAGTAACTAAGTAACATTAATTTTTTGGGAGCAACTCAATATTGTAATCAGTGGTGTAAAATAACAAATTACAAATACTCAAAATATTGTAATTGAGTAGTTTTTCTCAGAGACTGTAATTTACTAAGTAGTTTTAAAAATGTGTACTTTTACTTTCCCTTGGGTACATTTTTAGTGCTGTATCGGTAATTTTACTCCACTATTTTCCTTCAACCTGCAGTCATTACATATTTTTTCTTGTCTATGGGGATTGGAAAATCAGTCCTGTGATTCCTGTCCAATCAAATCACACATAGAAGGTAAATTACATCATACTGAACTACCTCAAGACATGGGCGATTTATAACTGCAGCAAACTGTTTGGCAGCATTAAAAGTGTCCAAAAAGATGTCCAAAATCTTTACACACATTGACCCAGAGACTGTTTAGATGCATGTCACTGATGAGAAGATGACGGATGTTTACTGTATGATGACCGAAATGACCTTAAACACCCAGCAGGCACAAGACGTCAACATGACGTTAGATTGACGTTGTAACCCAATGTCATATTTTGTCTCTATCACATGTTGGATTTCGGTTGCCATACCTGACGAATAAATGTCAGTGTTTGACGTTGGTTTAAGATGTTGGCTCAATGTTGGATTTTGGTCACTTTCTAACACAATCTAAAATCAATCAAATAACAACATTATTTGATGACGTTATTGGACATCAAAATAACTTTGTCCTTAGACGCTGACTAGACATTGAATTTTGGTCACCTGACGTCTCAACCTAAATCTAACCTAATATTAACGTCTTATGACTAGGGTTGGGTATCGTTTGGGGTTATTTCGATATCGGTGCTAAATCAATACTTTTAAAACTTTTTACTTTTAAAACTTTTTACTTTTGAGCCACAAAATTATGGTGGATGACTCTAAAAAAATCTTTTATTTGACAAAATCTTTTAAAAATTATTTCATAATTTTAATAGAACAATATAATTTAAGTTTAAAGTAAACATCAATTCAAATTTTATATATTTATGACATTGTACTTATGACATTGTGTGCCTGCTGGACAATCACTAAATGCTCTACAGAATGTTACGTTTACATACATCCACAAATTACATGTAAATGCATCAGCTTTTTACAGAGTAATACTCACTACTCTTGAGTACTTTAGAAAGATTTTTCAGTATGCTCGAGTGACAAAATTTGCTTTTAGATGACATAAACACCCAATGCTTCCACTATGCTCCATATTTATGACGTAATGTCATTGGCATGTTTTTTTTTTTTTTTTTTTTTTTTTGCAATACATATAGCAGTTTCACAAGCTCTATTTGACAGTTTTGGAGTCCAACAGTATTCAGGGACTAGGCTTGGGCGGTAATACAGTAATATGGTAAACCGCGGGATCTAAAAATAGCAACGGTGTCAGTTTCAATACCATTATACCATCATAAAAAACAATTCACTTATATAGGAGACAAGTGTTAAATATTTATTTAATGCCTAAAAATGAGTATGCATGATTGTCATCATGAGACAGTGTGGAGGAGAGAGAGAGAGAGGTGAGGTAAGATGGCGAGTCGCACACCAAGTGACCTGGTCTCGAAAAAGAACACAACCTCTGCAGTTTGGCAGTATTTCAGGTTTCGACCGAATGAGAAGGGAGACGTGGTAAATACGAACTAGAGGTCTGCATTCCAGCTGCTGTCCCTTGGGAGCTGCGGGACCCAACCAGATTTCTTGCGGTGCGGGAATAAATTTCCAAATAGGTCGCTAACTCTGGTGTAATTTGACTAATTGGAGTGGGTGGACTACGCCAGTGGTTCTCAAACTGGGGGTCGCAGAATAATTTCAAGGGGTCGCGAGAGTGATTAATAAATATTTTTCAGTATTACAAGTGAAAGCTAATATTTTCAGATTTTTAAAAAGATATTAATGATAAATTCATAAAGTATTTAGGACACATTCAGGCAGAATGCATCTTAGTACTTGAAACGCAGCTCTCAGGAACAGTTTAAAACTTGTCATGTCAACTCGCCACAGTAAACAAGGCCCGCAACCCTTTTCCCGCCTTCGCGCTCTTCTTATTGGCCCACTGCTCTAAGAACTGAACACGAATGGATTGGCTAAAATCAGCTGTCAATCACTCAGTCAACGCCTTTTGTCTTCAGATGACAGGAGCTACAAGCGCGAAAATGTAACCCGCTGAAGATGAGAATGAAAACAACACTGACAGATTTTGTCTTAGAAACACCTAAAGCTACAAATAATGGCATATCTGATTACTGATCATGTGGTGAATGTTAATCCACCATCTACACTTATTGAAGAGTGGATTTAAGACTTCCATTGGCTTCAAGTCCGTTATGAAAATAACTAAAACATCCACTGTAAAGTCTGTGGGACGGGATTTTCAGGTAATTGTTTGCCACGTTAGCCATGTAATGTGCAGTAAACATAGTTAAAATATTGTGAACAGCTTAAAAAATGGTTGTTTTTATTGTTTGTATTTGCTTTGGTAGTGGGGGGTCGCGAGTACTTGACGATCTTAAATTGGGGGTCGCTAGTTTAAAAGTTTGAGAACCACTGGTCTACGCGAGCATCCACGTGGATGCTGTTTATGTTTGTGTGTGTCTGTGAACATGAATGAGAAAGAGCGTGATGCTGTGCGTTACTGGCTTAGTGCTGTCTATGTGTGTGTACATGTGTGAATGAGAGAGCGTCCCGCGCAGATCTCTAATACGAACAAGACAAACAGGTGACCGAGAACCTAAGGTCGCATATACGGTAATCAGTTTCTGAATGGTTTAGGCTCAAGCCAACAGTTTGGTGATGCTGTCTGAACCTTACATTATATTTTTATATTCTGTATACCGAGGTAAAATAGGGAGGAGGTTTGACAGTATCTAAATTTGGATACTGCCCAAGCCTATCGGGTACATAAATTAAATAATCTCAATGCAAAAACATTGTTTTCTTTCTTTGTCTTGTTTCTGGTTGAAATCTCAAATTCTTAGATCAAGTGAAAATATTGTTTTGTTTTCACCTTCAGAAGAAGCAACAAAAAAAAAAGAAGAGTTTTTCCTTAAAACGAGCTCAATTATCTGCCAGTGGAGTAAATAAAATCATTTAGTTTTGCTTTGAAATATAGGTATTTGGGCAAGAAAAAAGATAAAACTTTCAAGAAAACCATTTCCTGTATAAATAATTAAATACAATCAATCTTTGTTACACCTCCAAACATCATAATTGTTTGTGCTCACACATTTTAAACTCTCTTGAAATGCTCAGTCACAGGCCTTAAAAACACATGCAAATGATGAACTTTCACTCTATTATGGTTAAGCTTAGCAGTGACTCTACAAACCACATGTGTTCTGTGGCTCCTGGTCAGCTATAATTCACTCAGCATTACAGATCCTGCGATGTGACTATTAAAGATGCGCACATTGAGATATCAATGCTGAAATGATATATTGTGCAGCCCCACTTCACCTCATACTACAGCTTTCTCATCGATTCTTCTAACCAATCAAATTCTCTATAAAATATAACATGCCACGCCCCCTTGAAGACATTTCTCAATTGCTTTACATACGCTTGAGCTCAACCACTCTCACTGGCAGAGCTGTGATAAAAACAAAACACTATTGGCTGTTTTTTTTAAGGGGAGGAGCTACTATATTTCGCGCTCTCTCTTCATGTTTCAGTTCAGATTACATCAAACACTGAATAAAAACTGCACATTTTAATGAACTTCATGGACCTTTAAAATGAGCATTTGCAGTCAATAATTACCGTTGCTCTTCCTTCCATCTCCAGTTTCTTCTGTCCGTTCAGGATCTTGTGTCCCACGGTGCCTTGAACGCAGTACCCTGGCATAATGACCTGTTGAATAAATATATAAATATATATATTGGTTAATGAACAGCTGTGAATGAGAATGAGCTATATTGGAAAGTCAATGTCTTTTTTTGAGTTCATGAAGTGTCTTGCCATGTTCTTTTCATTGCCGGCCCATTTCTTGAAAATCTGTAAAGATTGCCCAGCATGCAACATCCCGGGAGTGGCGAACACAACCTGATGGAACAGATAAAAGACTCTGCTTTCCCACAATACTACTCAATATTCCAATTTTGAATGATAAAACTGTAGACATGGCCATAAACAGGTCTATAAAAATGCTATTTTTATTTAACTGCAAGGTTTTTTATTATTGCTATGAGTATTTTGTAGTCAAGAGTGACCTTATTCAATTTAAAATGTTATTATTTTCTATTAAAAAAGAAATAAAAAACATATTTAATGTTGTATATACTAAAATATTTCTAGTTTTACTAATTTATAGTGATAGTCATGTATATACTATATACTATGGTTAATATAGTATAGCTTTTTATAGTAATAGTTATAGTTATATAGTAATAACTTAATGACACACATCAAATAATAATAACAATTATTAGTAATAATTTACCAAACATGCATAGAATATTAATAATCAGCATACAATATAAATCTGTTCTTTTAAACAAGCTGCCATTATTAGGTTAAGAATAATTTAATAAATTACACAAACGCATTTGTAAGTTGCTTGGGATAAAATCGTCTGCTAAATGGCTAAAATGTAAAAAATAAATAAATCAATAAATCATAATATTTTTGTAAAACATTCTGAAATAATACTACAATGATAACAACTAAACAGTAGAAACCATATACTTGCTAATAAAATTATAAATGAACAGATTTTAAATAATAATATTTATTAATATGTAGAATTTATCAATTTAATATACTATATATATATATATATATATATATATATATATATATATATATATATATATACATATATTGATATATATCTAGAAGATTATTATACTACCTTTTTTGCATAATAATAATAATAATAATAATAATAATAATAATAATATCTCCAACATCAACTAAAAACATTTGTGCTGTGGTCTTACCATTGGACCAGGGTTATCAGCATATGAGCGATCAAAGGCTTTGATGTGCTTGAACTCAAACATGTTTCTTTGTACGAAGGTCTTTCGGATCTTCTGATTGGTCCAGGTGATGAACAGTTTGTAGTAGTGATTGGCCTTCTCCGTCAGCCCGGTGGAGAAATAAATGGGGGCTTTCAGATTCATTCTCTCCCTGTTAAAATAAAACAGCCTGAAATTATACAATGTTCGATGCCAGTACAGAGAGTCCTCTTACATCTTTACATAATAAACTTCAAAATGTCAAAAAATAATAATAGTAATAATAGAAATAATCTGAATGAGAAAGAGCTTTATTACAGAAGTTTCTGTAATAAACTTTACTACAGAATTTTCCACAGTGCAACAGTGGAGGCAAATCAGAAGTAAATAGAAAATAAAAAAATATACAAATTGACAAATGTCTGTACAGGTATATTACTATACACAATATTGTATTTTATAGCTACATTATGCGCAAAATGATTGAGCAGTAGCAATCTCAGACCAGTAAAATGTTTTACAAACTCACCAGAAAGTTTCCAACAGAATACAGAGTTCCTGTGCTCTTCCTAGAGCAAATACTGGAATCAAGACCTAAAACACCACAGAGAAACAAGCATGAGCAGAATATAGACGCACACATCTGAAAGCACATGATTGAACACATAACGAACAGTCTAAGGTAATGTCCACACGTACACAAGTATTTTTATAAATGTTTTCCCTGCTTTCGGGAGGAGATAATGACACTTTTACGCTGGGTCCACACCAAACAAAAGATTTAAGCATTTTTGCAAGTAAATATCATCCAAGTCAACGCAAACGTGAGAACAAAGGTGGATTAAAATCCTGCGGTGCAAATGACGTGGAATTCACATTGCGTTTTTTTCTGCGAACATGTGAAATTGCCTGAATTGCATCTTCTGTGTTTGGTGTAAACCCAGCGAGAACTCCGGTCCACACTGAACCCAGAGTTTCAGAATCTCTTCACCCTGGCTTGAGTTTTCAGAAATTTTTGGTTTCAGTCATCTGATAATAAAGTCACCTGTTTTCGTGTGGAAAAACATCAAAACCACTTAGAAAAAAAGTCAATTTTTTTAAATATCTGTGTACATGTGGACAATGCCTAAAATCTGAATGAGTGACTTTATTTTCCAACCTTGCCTCCTCTTTCCACTGTTTCATGAACCTTCTTCAGGAAATCTCTCTCTCTGCAGCGTTTAGAGTCTCTGATGGTGGTGGCGTATGTGGATTCTGATATCAAAATGTCTGGCCGACATTTATCAATCCAAGCAGCTCTGGGTAAATCGAGACAGCAAAGTTAAACCTGACTTAGTGTTTGGCATTTCCGTACCAAAAACGATTATTATAATGCAACTATATTAGTGTTCGTGCAAACACACAATGAGATTTCTTACAAGGGTACAGTTTTAAAATTTGCCACGTTTTCATAGTTTATCAGTAGGAAAAAAGAAAATTGTTTCCAACTAAATAACTTGTATTCTGTTAATATTAGTGCTATTCTGTTGATGGAGTGATTCAAAATATTCTAATATCATATTACAATTGTCCCTTCGCTAAGCCCCGCCTTTCTTAGTTACTGTTGCTACGCCTGTCAACCTTTCATGCCTGGCATGTCTATTACAATATGTATGCGTTGGTGTCAGACATTGCCAGGGATATAATTAGTCATTTTTGGCAAACAGGTGAGATATCCGAGAAAGCCAGACAAAAAAGGACAGCAGTATGCATTACAGGGGTATATTCATGACATAATAGGCAACCGATTTGAAAATAATTTAATAAAAATTTAAGCTAGCTTAGCCTAGCCGCTTCATACGCTGACCATTCAAAAGCTTGTAAATTTAAAAATAATCTAATATTAACAAATTAAACCATAATTTCTCTTTTTTAAGCCAAAAAGCCTGATAGACTATAGTTGTGCAATAAAATATAGCATTACTAACCGATGAGGAAACACGCATTGACAGTGCTTTTACATAATTCATTCATGAAAAGAGCAGCCAGAAAGGGGAAATTGAGAATATTAGTATCATTGACTCATAACAATGTACAGTAGCTATAACTCTCAGTGAGTTTGTGTGCTGTTTATACAGTTTCTATTCTAATTTGCAACTAAGTGGAAGAACTAAATAAATTGAAAAGAAAATCAAAGTATAAATAGCAGAAGTGAAATAGATTTTGCCAACAAATTGATTTTACCAACAAATAATAATCAGACACCAAATATAAAAGCAGACACTAACCCGCTATAACATCATCATCAATGACTAAATCTCAAAAGACAGACGAAAACATCAGTAAATTGTAGCTCTGACATGGACATGAGGGTTATAAATGACTGAAAAACAGCTGCGGGTGAAGTATATTGATCGCAAGTGATTGTGATCACATCTTGGTTTTGTTCTGTTGATATGTAATTTCAAATATTCATAACTTGAAACAGATGGAAATATGATTGTTATTAGTATGACTACTATGGCGAGTGCTTAAACGGAGCAGTGCTCATAATATCGAGTGAAAAAAGAAAAGAAAAAGGCCGCTGGGAAACATAACCTGCTTTGTGTTTTTGTAGGAAACAGTTTAGATCTGTTTAGAGTAAGAGGTGTGTGAGTTATTACCGTCTATGACTGTGTCTGGAATATCGAAAACAAAACCAACTTAACTCCGCTCTTTTAGCGCCCCTCACCGAGCTTGATCCATGCTGGCATATCTCCTCTTGGGTTTTAGGTTTTGAAAAGGGAAAAAATTCCACCCCCCTGTCCAAACTTTTAGGATACGGGGTATCAGATTTCCACAATTCATATGCACAACGCTTTGGCTTGTTTTCCTCGCTCGTAAGCTTGACAGAGCTCCTGCACGTAGCTACAGTTGCTAAGCCATGATTGGTGTGTGGCGGTTTTTGGGTGTGGCTTAGCGAAGGGTCAATTATCATACACCCAAGGCGCTTCGCAATCATAAGGCGGGTCTCTCCACACCACCACCAGAGTGTAGCATTTTGGATGATGCGACGACAGCCACAGGACAACAGCACCAGTGCACTCACCACACACCAACTATTGGTGGAGTGGAGAGACAGTGATAGAGCCAATTTGGTGTATGGGGATGACTTGGAAGCCATGATGGGTCAGGGCCAATGGAGGGAATTTAGCCAGGACACCGGGGTTACACCCCGACTCTTTACGGGAAGTGGCAAAAAATATATATGATACTCACCCTAAATGTCTGTCTGGTGTCATGTTGTAATCACCCTGTAAAAACACATTTGGATGTAATGTACACATCAAGTCACCAGCTGGATTGTCATCAAATTAGGGTATGTAATAAGTAAAGTGACACCCACTGTATAGACGACAGACTCTAACCCGACTTTGATTTGGACCATAGCGGCTCCAAGAACATGACCGGCGTAGTATGCTTTGATCTCAAGCTCATCGTCAACCTTGATGAGGGAAAATAAATTGTCAGACAACATTCTACAAAAAAAAAAAAAAAAAAAATCAATAAAAAATAAAAACAAACATTCTACAAAAAATATATAGAAATAATAATAAAAACAATAAATAAATAAATCCATTAGCAGCATAAACAATTTTCTTAATTTTTGGGGGGACAAAATGCAAAACAATATTTTTAAAAAGCCTTCAAATTAAAACGTTAAATTACAAAAATGAAAAAAGTAAATCAATTTAAACAATAAAATGAAATAGTAAAAATTTATAGTAATTTATAAAAATAATTTACATGAACTTCAATTACTGTAAATTAACATTACAATTACTGTTACGTGCTTGAGTTGTTTGTGCCCTGTTTGTGTTTTTCTCTCTCTCGCTTTGTTATCCCGTATCCATTTAATTTTCTCAGGTTCCGTTCATTGGTCAATCCACCCATCAATCATTTCCTCCTTGGTGACGTCACTCTGATGTCATGTCCATTAGGCCAAGACCACCCAGCATAAAAGAGCGTGCCAGACCACTCTCCAGTTCCTTCTCGTCTCCCTTGTTTCTGTTGTACGTCTGCTGTATTATTGCATTGCGTTGATAGAAAACCTTGTCTAACTGTGTATTCTGTTGTTGCCCGTTTCAGTGTTAACCTTATCCGTACGCCATTCATATCATACTGTCCCATTTCTCAATTTCTTTTATTTACCAAGTTTACGAGGCTCGGACGAAGCGGACCGGTAAGGAGGTCACGTGACATACATTTTGCAACACATAGGACTACTCTTACATATAGTACATTAGGTTAGAGGCGAGTGCCACCCCTTTTACTTTTTGGATAGATAGGATACTCGGATAACTCTTCGCGTGTTTAATTATTTTGTTTCATCTATTTTAGGGATTCTCATTTTGGTTAATTTTGCCAACCAACAACCATCTCTTGTTAACCGAATATTAACCGCTAACAGATTAATATTAAAATATGAATTAATTAAAAAAATAATTGACATGCCTATTTTGTGTGACACATTAAATATTGCATTTTAAAATAACGATTTATTTTAACATGCGAACAGCATACAGAACATGACAGAGCATCTTTACGCACCTGCAGTGTTTCCGACAGCATAGAAAAACAGAATAAACTAAACAAAAAGAATAAAATAGGCTAAATCCTGCTCTAGATCTTTTTCACTTAAATGACAAATTTAGATTACAAAAAAAAAACACTGACTGAATCCTTTTTAAGAACTGGTATAGGCTGTTTGTCCGTCAAATAAAAATATTAGGCTACTTCAATAGATCACTCCATGGAAAATATTATATTACAAAACCACTGTCAACATTTATAATAGAAGTCATTAGTTTAAAGATTGTCTAAATTATTGACTTATTTCCTCTGTCTCACTCACGGTTCATGTGCGCACGCTGCGTGTAACAAAAGACAATGACAATAATTATCATTATGCAAAAATAAAGAAAAACTTTGGATTTGTTTGATTAGTAGATTAGGCTATGAAGGCTATTTAAAAATGCATATTATTTAAGAACTATTAATAACTGTAATTTTCCAAATGGAAAACGGTTGGTTTCTTGGTTGTAGCCTACACTAAATCATCAATAGCCTATTTGTAGAGTTTATGATGCGGCTCCGGGCAGCACAGAGGCGATCAGCATCAGTGCTGGTTTGTCAACTCGTCTGTGTCAAACTGTGACCAGAAATATCCTTCTTTCATTTTGCTTCTTTGTTAAAATACATCTCTAGGCACATGTGGTTGCACGTGTTACTGTCCTGCGAGTTAACAAATATGTGTTGCACATTTAGGGGTCGATCACAGCGAATGCGCTTTTGCATTCCAAAATGCGAGGCGCACCGCACTGCCTTTTTTATGTTGACAAGAAAAAAAGAAGCGCGGTGCTCTTTTTTTATGTCACTAGGAAACGACTGAATCAGCTGAGCTGTATTGTGCGCGAGTGTTGCAGTCAATGTTGTTATAATTGTAATTTTTAATAACATTATGATATTCAAGATTTGTAAAGTCATACAACTCTGGATGACTGGAAACAGCGACCACAAGTCTCTCCTCCATCATTAAAAGTTCACTGTAGTCGTCTTGACAACACAAACACTGCTGTCACCTCAAAGGAAACCCCGCCTCTGCTTTCATTTGGTTAAAGAATGAAAAAGACACGACTGAGGGGACATGCTTTTTTGCTCGAGCGGACATAGCGTGCAATGGCAAAACGTGAGGCGCGCAGGATGCATAAGCTGCGCGTAAAACACTCGCGGCCATTAGTAAACCATTCAAAAGATGCCCCTCTCAATGCAAAAAGCGTGTTCGTTGTGATCGGCCCCTTATGCAGCCAAACTTTTAAATTATATAAAACTATATTTTTAATCGGTTACAAATGCACCCTTTCGGTAAACGATTAATCAGTTATTTTGAGCATCCCTAAACTATTTAGTTAGTTAGATCCTTCTGGGGAGTTAGACATTGTTTGGGTTTTGTTCTTTTTTTTTCTTTAGTGCCACCCACATCCCTTCTGCCAGACCCCATCTTTGTGTTTGTCCCAATATTGTATACATTGTAAATAGTATATTTTTGCTTAAATTCTTTTTCTTTACTTTTGATTAATTCATTGTTTTTGATCACTTTAGGAATTGTAAATATAAGTCACACTTTTTGGTATATTTGCTTTGGTTGTCTTTTACACTTCATTTACTAAATAAATAAATGTATGTATATATATATATATATATATATATATATATATATATATATATATATATATATATATATATATATATATATATAATTATTTTAAATGTACATTAAATGTCTAACCCCATTTCCCTAGGCCAGGGACCACCAATCTTGTTCCTGGAGGTCCGGTGTCCTGCAGATTTTAGCTCCAACCCTAATCAAACACACCTGAACAAGCTAATCAAGGTTTAACTAGGTATACTTGAAACACCCAGGCAGGTGTGTTGAGGCAAGTTGGAGCTAAACCCTGCAGGGCACCGGACCTCCAGGAACGAGACTGGTGAACCTGCCCTAGACTAACATCAGGGGTTTGTAACAACAACAGCTGAAAATGTAAAAAAAAAGTGGCTTATTAGAAGGTAGTCTATGGAGATTACAGTGTTCATTTGTGCATCCTAAAACTCTACATTTCTAATGCTGCTTAGCTACTGACATTTTATTCAGCAAGTACGGCATTAAAACTCTAATGGTGGATGGCTGCTTCTCACACAAGGCTGTTTATGCTAATGAGGTAGAGATTGTCACTAATGGGCGGGGCGTTCCCCATCTGATGACACGTACAAAGAGAGCATTTCAATCAAAGTGTTTCTGCCTTTTCTTATCAAGTGTTATAATAAAAACAGAGTTCATTCATTTTGACCATTAGAGGCTGACTATATTCACACACTGTTGACACACAACTGTGTTTAAACCACTTTAAAAAGTGATTTTTGCAGAATAGGTCCCCTTTAAGTCAAACGCAATAATGTGCGTGTGTGTGTGTGTTTTACCTGAACAGTTTGATGGAGGTTGAGAGGCACAACTTTCTTCATGCAGTCTTTGATCATCTGTGAGGTGAAGAAGTTGGTCTCTCCCTTTTTGTCCACCGTGATCTTCCTGAAGTCCTCCAGCAGGATGGGGCAGATAGCTTTGGTTGGGTGGGTCATGTAGATGGGCCCGTCGTAACCCACCATCTCGCTCATGTAAGGAAGAGCACCGCAGTGATCCAGATGGAAATGACTGGGGGGAAAAAAAGAAAGCAGAAAACAAGAAAATTTAGAGCATGAATCTCATCAACAAATGGTGCATACTTCCATATACTGAAAAAGGCAGTGGTTCGCAAACCTTTTACACCAAGTAACACCTCAGAAATCATTTGTCTCTCCTAGTTCCACTATAATGACTAATATTAAAATACAATAGCGCAGTAGGCCTAATTATTCAGTTGCATTCTATTGCATAGTTCAAAAAACGAGGCTGTTTTATTCCTAATAAGAATATTTATTATTGTCAACCACTTGAAACATTGTAAATACAGTTTGAACATTAACACTGCACTGTGCTTACAGGTAAAAATATTTATATATTAAATTAAAATGCACTGTACATTTAAAATGTAAATAAAAATGATACTGTTCTTAAAAAGTGAAACAAAAACTGCCGTACTTAAATGTGAAGTAACATAGTATTCATCAAAACAAAATGAACAGAGACTACATATGTGCAGCTGAGTAACATTAACACCTGTGATATAAGTATTAAGTACTAATGTCAAATATGTTGCATTTACTGTACATGACATATTTTTTATATCTTTGAAATCTAAACATTAACTTGTATTTTAAATATGTGATTAGCAATTGCATATTTAAATTAGAAATTAGATTGGCTGTGAGACAAAGTTAAATATACCAAACCGCATTACAATAAATTTACTCATTTGTTTGCTTATTATTTAAAAATAACTAGAAAAAGTTGCTTTAAAACATATTAAATGATGATGCAGTGTATATTTTTTTCGTTTTATAATCAACTTATAATAGTCGAAACATAAACAATCCCATTTATAACACAATGGAGCTCAATAATGAATACACTAGTCGAACTGCCTCTGCCTTGCCCTTGATTTGCTCACCGATGTCTTGTGCACTGTCCAGTCTGTGACAGTATTTACATTTTAAAAGTCTGATTCATATGAAACATTTAATTTTAGCTGGCTTTTTTGTAGCTCCTCAATTAAACAAAGACACAAACGGGTATTCATTAAATTTGAAATGACGATCTCTGTCAAAGGCATTTGCCCCAACCAACTCCCCATCATTCTCCCTCTCTTTTCTAACGTGATGGCAGGCCAAACCAAATGGGCCAACTTTGGCCCGCAGCCCCTACTTTGGGCACCTCTGATTTAAACAGCAACCTATTTAATAAGATTAAAAATGACAAAAGCAACACAAAGCACTTTATCCAAAATCTAAGCAATTTCAACGACTAGACTAAAATGTAAGCATTTTCAAAGATTTTCAGCACCCATTTTAACAATGGTGAAAAACAGTAAGCAAGTAGTATGAAAAAATTTAGTATAAAGACACTTTACTATGCCATAAGGCCATGCGAGAGAACTTATGAATGGGAATAAAGCAATGCAACTGACTAGATAGATTATGTGATAATGACAACCTAGTGAACGTACAGTAGCAAGTCCAAATTCCATTCATACTACTCAACTTTATCCAATATAAAACATACTTTTCATCTTGAACTTAATTAAAACTCAAATGCAGTTCATACTTGAGCAGTTCGCCATTTTTAATGCAGCTATATACTTTAAAGGCATTTGAATGCTTGATTCTGATTGGCTAATGAACATTCTAAGGCGTTTGATTATTTTCAGTTACAGTAAACATAGCTAAAGTAGTTCCAGGCAGGTTTTGACCACATTGCAGTTCCATATATCACTACATTGAATGACTTGAGCTATTTTACAGCTACAAAAGTCGAAATCTGCTCAAAAGTCAAAACAGAGGGCTTTGGATGAGATGCATGTAAAATAGTCCAACATACTTGAGCAGTTTGAGGACAAAAACCTGACAAATGGCTTGAAATTTAACATTGTTTTTAGATGTGGTAACTGTAGTACAAGGTGAATAATTGACTCTGGACCATTGAAACGTAAGAAAATAACGCAGAGGTGCTTCAAGTCATAGCCACGTCATTATTTTCAAATAATTAAATGGCCCATCATCAATTATTCCTTACATATTACTACAATATACACTTCAAATAAAAAAACGAAATTAAAAAAACTATATACTATAAAGAAATATAACTATAACTATAAATAAAAAGTATATACACTATAAAAATAAACTGACCTTATAATGACACAGTCCAAGAACTCAGTAAGGCGACCATTTTGAGTAATGTAACTAAAATCTGGAAAACGTCTCTGAAATGGAAATACAGAATGTTACGTTTACACTACTCATCTTGCAGACTACAGAATTATACTCAAAATACACAAAGGAGAACCACGAAAGAACTGTTGAGTGACATACGTCATCATTAAAGCCCATGTGCATCCCGCAGTCCAGCATGATGTTTTTGCCTCCGATGGAGACCAGAATACAGCTGCGGCCGACATCCTGACCAGCACCTGAAACAGAACAAATACACACATTTACAACCACTTACATACAAATACTTACACGCTACAATCAATTTCAATTAAAATACATGCCTTGTATAAAATAGTGAGATATGTGAAGTTTAAATGTTTGTATAAACAAAAATATGTGTGTATTTCACATATTTTATAAAATATTTTAAAAATGTTATTTGTTTGTGTGAAGGTGTCACATGATGCTAGTTTAGAAATCAGAGTATTTGATTTACTTTTTTTGTTTTTCTCCATTAAAGGCCACCTATTTTAACCGTTTTTCAAGATTTAATATACGTCTTTTGTAGTTGCAGAATGTGTCTGTAAAGTTTCAGCTCAAAATATCCATCAGATTATTTATTATTCCTTTTTAAATCAGGAAAATTTGAGCAGTTATGGCATTGTAGCTGATTTTGTTGCCTCTAATGCTGGTTCTCCCCGCCCACCATTCCCACATGCGTGTCAGAGTCATAGGCTTCACATAGATAAACACCACAGTGACAGACAAGAATGAAGCAGGTCTCCCTTACTACAGTAAGAACGTTCCCAATGGTTATTTGTTATGTTTGTTGTGGAGTTAATTCAAGCCACAATGTCGTTATAAAGTTTGCGTGCACACGCACGTTTAGCTTTGCACAGCAAATGTGACAGGATACACGTTAATATACACTGCTGTAGGGATATCCGTTATGTTAAAGTACAAATAAACCTGATTTAAGTCCACAAACAAGTGTCTTTTATAATTGTACTGACATTATGTGGATGAGGTGATGAATTTCATAGTGATTTTACTGTCTTTATTACAAGCATGCACGGGTTTAAAAATGTTTTAAACTTGTAAAACTCATTCTTTATCACATTTAATGATGATTGATGATCACAGAGAGCTGAATACATCTTTTAATCCCAGTTGCTTTGTGCATGTCCTGTCTTGCTGATATGATTATATGCTTTACTACTGAGGCATGTTAATATGCATCTGTCAATCAATTTGGTGGGTGGGGAAACTGCACTTCTATGTCATGTTGCGGTGGGCCTCAAAATGGGAGGGATTTGGATCCTATTTTAACGTCAGAAAATTAAAAAAATATAGACTATATCACCTCGATATGACTGCGAACACACTGTACCTACACACAGTTCTGTCCAAACAGCTTACAAAACTTGATTTTCATGATAGGTACCCTTTAATAATGGTTTTAATAATGGTTTTTAAGTGTCAATGTTATAAACAGTTCTTGCTGTTTAATAACTCTGAGGACACTTAATCTTTTTTAAATACACCTTTTTAATAAACATTACATTACAAATATCTTTACCATCATTTAAATATATTTAATGCATCGAAGTTGACAAAATTAATAATTTCTACATTATTAAAGAGCTTACATTAAATTAAAAATACATTAAAATAAAGGATATTTCAAATATTAACCTTATATCTCAATATAACATGAAGACTTGGACAGACTTAATTACATACTTGTATAATATAATAATAAAAATAAACGTCCAGAATAGCAGAATTATGTAAAATAAAATGACCTATCATGTAAAATAATGAAATATTGTGTAATATACTAAAGTTACTATCGCGAATACTAAATTAATATATAACAACTCACGTTATTAACTACGCATTTTATCGGGTTTGTTAACCATCGTTTACACATGTTTCAAGGTTTACAAACACCATAAGCAAACCGCTTACCTAAAGGCGTAACTTTGATATCAGGCATCTTGACAGCTTTGCAAAAAACCGAAATAAACCTTAACGTTAATGTTAATGTTTTATTTTGTTTGCAGAAGACCGACAGTCAATCTGTAACGTTAGATTAACGTTAGCTGGACAAAAAAATTAACACTTCATGTGTGCATGTAACTTTGAAAAACTGTGGATATGTTCAAATGCTAGATAATTCAGATACAAGTTAGCAAACAGCTAAACAACGCAGCAGCCATGACTCCACATGTGGGCGTGGCTTCGCTGCTCCATGCGTTTTCTGTCATTCTAAATAATAATTTTGCTGTTTAACCCTTCACTATATATTTTTAATTTAGCAGTTATTAAATCGATAAACATTTATTATTTAGGTTTAAATTATCACCAGGAACAACAATAAAGCGGAAGAAGGACTGTCATATCACATGTTTGCTGTTACTTTGCGCAGCGCTGGAAGGATGGGCTAATCATATTCGTTTGTGATTACTGGACAAAGCGCAATGAATGTAGATTTCATTCATATTGCACAGGCGATATTTTCAGTCGCTTCCATCAGTTACTAATCTGTGAAGTTAATACATTTGAGACCTTTGAACGATTACAGTTTACGATTACGTAATAAAAAAGAAACTTTAAAATGGTCCAGGCCCTCAATGCAAAAGAGTGATCACGTCAGTATACGAGTATTCATTATTCTGAAATTATTAAATGATTAGTGTATTAATTACACATATGCATGTACTGTCTTTGACTACAAATAAATAGAAAAATACTATTTTGAAATAAGACATTTGTCTATCAGGCCTATCAGATTCCGTCTACCATAATCAGCATTATAGAGCATATAGGCTACTGCACTGCCACTGACGTTCAGTAAACGTTACAGTAACACTCAATTTAAAAACACTCAATTTATCTAGAGTAAACTCATTCTAACTTTAAAAAGACTATAATAATGCCTGAATTTGGGTTTATTATTCCAGTCATTATTCATTCTGGAAGTTGAGGATTTAAAAATACCTCTTCTTAAAAAACAAACAAATTTGCGCTAATATTGACTTAGGCTAATGCCTTCTTAACCAAGCCGAAACAAAAACATTATTGCCACAATAATTTTGCTACTCCGTCATTCAGTTATTTGAATTTTACAATGTATTTACCTACTTACCCCAAAAATTGCGAGTGGGTCTGGATGCAGACCTGGTGCAGTGCAATCTGTGCTGCATCCAATGTTTTTTAAAGGGCTCACCTAACCCCACCCCTCACAATGGCGTCACTCACTCCATTGAGTGTATTGTGTCTGACAATCTCAGCTTGCATCGTAAAGTCTGCATCCAGATACTATTGGAAATTGCCCACCTGGGATTTCTGTCAGCCCAACCATCTGTGGCAGGCAACCGGGCCTGGTGAAAACCAGTGAGACTTTTTTTTTTTTTAAATTATTATTATTGAACAATATATGGACAGTATAGTGAGACATTGTGTAATATAGATTGAAAGAAGCCAGGGAGATAAAGCTGTAAAAAAAAAGGCACAATATTAAAATTAATTCAAGTTTATTTGCATATAGCGCTTTTTACAATAATTATTGTTTTAAAGCAACTTTACAGAAGGTGCACATTATTGCATTACAGTCAAATTAAGTTAAAATTACAATCAAAAATGTTATTATATACATAGTTAACAACCTGCAATAGGTGATGTCTATGTGTACATGTTTAATGAAGTGGAATGCTGTAAGTGCATGTGATGTACTGGAAGTCCTTGATGATTGGGGTTATCTCCATACCTGGCGGTTTCCAGGGAGTCTCCCGTATTTCTGACTCATCTCCCGCCACCCTCCCGTTTGGTCATTTCTCCCGGAAAACTCCCGTATTTTTTATTATATTAAACAATAAGATATTTAAAAAATATACATAAGATGAAGTATAAAATAAAAAAGGATACAGAGTGTAATAATTCAAAATGAAGTACTGGTGTTACAGGGGAATTAGGCTATAAACAGGGCATGACAAGGTAATGCTTTCCAAGCCTTTGTGTTTCCTGAAACAGAGAGTCTTTCAAAATATTGCTGTAATTATTTTATAAATGCGAAACCAGTGAAACTTGGGGACTTAACGTCCTATGTATGTGACTCAAATTTATTATAAATGTTTGTGCGTGACTGCGTCATCTTCAATATCATTGGTTAAACAAGCCTATATCCCGAAAAAAGATCGAAACGAAGGCATTAGTGATATGATCCCGGTGGGTGAAAAGCGCATACTTTTGCACTAGTTAGCTTTATAAATCTGAAGTGTTTATTCACTATTTCCTAGCAGTCGAAGGAGAACAGAATGACAGACGCATTCAGTCTTCAGAGGGTGTTAGAAACATTCAGATCAAGTCTGAGTGAAAATAAGGAGGTTTACATTAAATATTATATAGCAGGATGGCAAGAACTCGTCAGGTGAGTATTGTTTTATTGTGGTAAATAATTATTATTTGGGTGTGTTTTAAATAAGATGCCACATCCATTGAAATGTTAAGGATGTCTTATCTGATTTTTATATATTTGTATATTTGTCATGGCTTCAGTATCTGGGTAATAAATGAGAATATATATATATATATATATATATATATATATATATATATATATATATATATATATATATATATATATATATATATATATATATATATATATATATATATGTACTTATTTATTTTATTTTTAATATAAAGTTATAAAAAAGACCTGTGGAACACATAAAAGTATCATAAAGCTTTACATTTTTATTTTTGTATGTTACTGTGCTTAATTTATTTTCTTCTGAGCTATAAAAAAATGACTGTCGTATACTGTCAAAGTGTAGTGTTTAATAATATAATTAAATGTAGTATGGTCACTTATTCCTTATCATATTTTAATAATATGTTGTTTCTATTTTTACATAAATGTATATTAGCTAAATGACATTAAAACATTATTTCATTAATGTTGACTGTAACGTTCAGAAAAGTGAATTGAAAATTAAAGATTTAGCAGTTGATTAACTTTATTTCATCTACATACAACGTCCCTCCTCCCCCCACCCTTTTCCATATAAGCTTCATAAACAGCCTCGGCAACCTCTTTTCCTTCATCTCCAAGTACGTGGTCAGCAAAATCCAAATCTTGGAGAACTTCCTTTCAGGAGAGAATGGTTCCCATTACGCCACCATCCAGTCCATGGTCAAATATGAGCTGGAGAATGACCTGGTGGATCTCACCAAGAGAGGCAGCTATCCAGCATCGGGTTGTCGAACACTCCTGAGGCTCCACCGGGCTCTTCGCTGGCTGGAGCTCTTCCTGGAGAGACTGCGCACCAGCACCGAGGACAGCAAAACCTCCGTCATGTGTTCTGACGCCTATAATGAGTCTCTGGCCAACCATCACCCCTGGCTCATCCGGAATAATACCCGCTGGGCACTTTGTGCCCTTCCGGGACGTGAAACCTTCTTTGACGTGATGAATGCAGGCGATCATACGCAGGTGGTTGCTCTGTTACGAGAGTTTTTGCCTTTTATTGCTGAAGTCTATCAGATTACAGAAGATTTGTATGCCAAGAACAACCTCCTGGAGTTACCATAGATGTATTTTTATTTCTCCTACGTAGTGCTTGTTGCACTTATTTACAAGAAACATAGACTTGTTTTCTGAAGGAACATGAAATATGCAGGTTTAATGCACATTTTAAAGGGGAAGTTCACCCCAAAATTAGTATTAAGCCAATGTTTACTTTTAAATAAGTGGTTCCAAACCTTTATATGTTTCTTTCTTCTGTTGAACATTAAAGGAGATGTTTTGAACAAAGCTGAAAAATGGTAACCAAAACTAACCATTGACTTCTATAGTAGGAAATGCAAATACTGTGGAAGTCAATGGTTACAGGTTTTCAACAGAATATCTTCTTTAGTGTTCAGCAGAAGAAAGTAACTCATAAAGGTTTGGAACCGTTTGAGGTTGAGTAAATAGTCAGTAAATGTAATTTTTTTGGTGAACTGGCCCTTTAAGCACAATTCAGGTCATCTCAACACTACATTCTGTTTACTGATATTTTTTAAATATACCGGCTGTATTTTAATATACTTGAGCGTATGGAACAAAATCAATCTATTGTTTTGGTTTGAAGGATGATAAAGATATATATTTAATTTTAAAATGCTGTATAATTAAATATATAGGTCATGTCTTTGTTCCTCTTGATGTTGATCATTTTATTGGAACGCTTTACATTTACTTGAATTTATGTTGAATGTGTGTGTTACATCTACAGCTTTGCTGAACTTATTTTGCCTGTTAATGCAATTATAGACTGTGTTAAGCTGGCAATAAAACAACACAAGGAATCTGTGTTTTGGTTACTTTTATAATACAATTAGTTTATAACCGATTTGATTGTCATGCTTTTTCCCTTACAAAGATGACACGCGTTTTGTATTCCAATGTATGCAGTTTATCAAACTAAATGATAGAGTACATACTAAGAATTACAAAATACATATATTAGTTTACCAGCATAGATATTTAATAATTCTAGAACTGTAAATGCTAAATGTAATAAAGCTATTAACATGATAAACAATAGGAAACCACTTTATTCAAATTAATAACAGATAATGTTCGCTCTTAACTAATGGGCTTGAAAATGCTTTAAAGTAAACGTCCTACACGTCGGTGCCAATGGCGTAGTGGAAAAGTGCACCGACACATGCACTCTGGTGTTCGCGGCGACCCGGGTTCGATTCCCGCCTCGTGGTCCTATGCCGATCCTTTCCCTCTCTCTGCTCCCCAGACTTTCCTGTCAATTCGCTCTACTGTCCTGTCCAAATAAAGGTGAAAACCCCTAAAAAAAAAAAAGTAAACGTCCTACACAACTTTTAATTATTTACGTTATTAAAAATACATTTCCAGTGTTTGGGTTAAAGGAATAGTTCTCCCAAAACTGAAAATTCAGTCATATTTTACTCTTCACTTGATGAATACAAGAAAGTAACTGGTAACATTTGACTTCCATTATATTTATATTTTCTACCATGGGGGTCAATAAGGTTTATAATCTAATTAAAACATATTTAACCTCTTTAACATTATTAAATGTAGACGCTGAATCACTCATTTGTGTTTAGTTCTAAATTTTCATTTCAAATGTTTTATTTTATTTTTAAGATCTGAGGTGAACTATCTGCTGCTGCTTTCAGTATGGCAATAAATGTCATGTAAAATGGCATTCAAACTCACATTATTAGCATTTAACAGTGAATAAAGCACATGAGGATTACCTGAAATGATTATTGCTGTACCATTATTGTTAGGACAAAAACTCCTTTTAAAATGGAGAATATTTCTTTTATCAGGTGCCGTTTTTTTTAAGAACATTTTATTTTAATCACTCGCTCCTGTCCTCAATCTGGCAACCTGTGCTTTGTTTTGATCCATGGGTGCAATACCTAGTTCAACCACTGGGTGTCAAACTTACATACTGCACCTTTAAGTGAGAAAACAGTAGGCGTGGCTTGTTTTTTCTACTGGAGCTGATTGGATGTAGTAAAGTAGGCATTTCATTCCATTTTTGTATGTTGACAAAACTGAAAGTTCCAGTTTGGTTAAGTATGTTAGCCACGCCTAAGAGCATAGAATCAACAAGAGACGACACTCTAGTGCGATTTGGGAAACATTTTAGAATGAAAACTCCAATAGAACAACAGCATATTATAAGTCTGCAAAATAAACTATTAAAAGTGCTGATGATTGTGATAGTAAGTGTTGTATCGTCGTCTTTCAGGTTGTATCTCAGCTTTAATGCGCTTTTTAAATAAATAAATAAAAAACAAAGCAGCTGCTCGCCATCGCAACAGCAATAAGATTCAATGGACAGCCGATCGCTTTCACTCCAAAATGGCGGAATCCGGGGCTGCTGCTTGGCGCTGCTGTTGTTGCAATGGAACGTTCTATTAAGTGTCGCCTCTTGGTCCATCTAAGCTCTTTGGCCACGCCCAATTCCTAAGATATATGTAATCTGAGAATTTAACTAACAAACAAACTTAAAAACAAACAAATAAACAAACAGGAAGTGTATTTTAATTTAATTTAATTTAATTTCAATTTTAGATTTCAAGGGCAAACATTTATTTTCTTAATGACATGCACAGATGAATTGTTCACCACAAAACTATCAACGTGAGCTGATAAATTAACAAGGTTAGTTTTGATTTCATGGCAACTTTAAAGCTGCATTTCTAGTGTTTGGGTCAAAGGAATAGCTCACTCAAAACTGAAAATTCTGTCATATTTTATACTTTTCATACTTTTCACTTATTAATACAAGAAAGTAACTGGTAACATTTGACTTCCATTATATTTATATTTTCTACCATGGGTGTCAATGACTATGTTTCCAGCCACCTATTTTAGAATATCACATAAAAAACCCTGGATGGAAAGGCCAAAATGTGCATACATTTCGAAAATGTCCATTTAAAAAATAAGGCGCACAACTGAGTAGGATAAACTTTTTATCTGACAAGAAAAAATGCACATATGCTGCAATGGAAATGCTTTTACTGAATAAATTCCAGTATCTGTATTAAAAAATGTCTTGTGTTTAGTTATAAGAGATCATGTGTTGATAAAAATAGCATCAATGGGCAAACCAGTGGGCTGTTTTCAGTGGTTCAGTATTATTATTATTACCTCCAGATCTATCCTGAGTGTTTCTGCTCCCAAAGAGAAACTTATACCTCTAAACTTCAACAGGAGTTCATAGCATTTATGAGCATCTTCTGAGGTGCAAGTAAATTATTATATAAGAAAAATATTCATGCAGCTTCTCCTACCTCAGTGAATTCCGTTTTTCTTTTTAATATTTGCCAGTTTATCAGGAAGTGATGATTTTTTAGTTCTCTTTGGATAGAAACGCTGCTTTATTCACAAATCTTTTCTGAGGTATTTCAGTTTTGCACATAAATTTGCATCTTTGGATGGAAACAGCTACTGGCTGCTGGTTTCCAGATTTCTTTACAATTTTATTATTAAAAAAAATTATTTTGTGTTCATTAGAAAAGAAACCTGAAAAGATTTTTGACCACTTGAGGGAGTAAATATTGACTAACTTTTAATTTTTGGGTGAACTATCTGTTACAATGATATTAATAACAAGCTAAGAAAATAAATAATGACGAACGTGAAAGAAGCATATCCAACAGCAGTAAGTTATGTCTATAGATGTATGTCTTATGGTTTGCATGTTATATTTTTCTATAGTTGTTCCATTGAAATGTGCCATAGCTTATTGTTGACTCTCATTAAGCACTTCCACTTAGGAAGCGTTGCCAAGGAGCAGGGGCAGATGTCATTTGGGGGCCCTAAGCAATTTCATGTATGGGGCCCATACAATGAAACCCAAAACACTTTCATTCTCTATAGATATTTTTTTTCTGTAGATTTGTTGTTTGTTTTTTTATTTTGTAAATAAACTGCATGTTAAAAATATATTTCAAGTGGAACCTTTATCTTCTTAATGTAAATTAAAATTAAATTCCACTGTTCATGGGGCCCCAGGTTTTGAAAAGAAGTAACATTAAAATCTTGGTTATAGACAGATTTACATTATATGATGGTAAATTTATAAAAGAAAATTATATGATTAATATAGGCTTCTTGGCATTGGTTGGGGCCCCCTAATTCCCTATCTATCTATCTATCTATCTATCTATCTATCTATCTATCTATCTATCTATCTATCTATCTATCTATCTATCTATCTATCTATCTATCTATCTATCTATCTATCTATCTATCTATCTATCTATCTATCTCTCTATCTCTCTATCTATCTATCTATCTATCTATCTATCTATCTATCTATCTATCTATCTATCTAAATCCATTCTTGGACTCTGGGCCATTGAAATGTAAGAAAGTAATGCACAGCTGCTTTAAGTCATGGCCACATCACCACCTTGTGTGTGCATTATTTATGAGTAATGGTTGTGGGAGAAATGGTGCCCAACTGAGCCTGGTTTCTGATGCTAGTTCAGAAATCAGCAAATTTGATATCCTATTGTTTTTTTTCATCCATCAAACAATGGTTCTAGCTAAGTGTCATCCTTATAAACTGATCTTGCTGTTTAATAATTCGGGGAAACTGATTATTTTTTAAGCTTTTTTAAATACACTTTTTGGGGTGACATGGTGGCTCAGTGGTTAGCACTGTCACCTCACAGCAAGAAGGTCGCTGGGACATGAACCAGGGAAGTCAGTTGGTATTTCTGTGTGGAGTTTGCATGTTCTCCCCATGTTAGTGTGGGTTTCCTCCAAGTGCTCTGGTTTTCCCCACAGTCCAAAGACATGCGGTACAGGTGAATTGAATAAACTAAATTGGCAATAGTGTATGTTTGTGTGTATGGGTGTTTCCAGTACTGGGTTGCAGCTGGAAGGGCATCCGCTGTGTAAAACATATGCTGGATAAGTTGGCGGTTCATTCCGCTGTGGCAACCCCTGATGAATAAAGGGACTAAGCTGAAGAAAAATGAATGAATAAATACAATTTTAAAATAAAAATTACATTACAAATATCTTTACCATCATTTAAATATATTTAATGCATTGAAGTTGACCAAATAAGTAATTTCTACATTATTAAAGAGCTTACATTAAATTAAAATACATTAAAATATATTTCAAATATGAATGACTTAATTGCATACCTATATAATATAATAATAAAAATAAACGTCCAGAATAGCAGAATTATGTAAAATAAGTTGACTCATCATGTAAAATAATGAAATAATATGTAATATACTAAAGTTAGTTAGTTAATTAATATATAACAACTCACGTTAGTAGATTTGTTAACCATCGTTTATACGTGTTTCAGGGTGTATAAACACAATAAGAAAACCGCTTACCCAAAGGCGTAACTTTGATATCAGGCATCTTGGCAGCCCAAAGATCCAAAATGAATGTTTTATCCCTACTGAAAAAAAGGCTAGTTGGCTGGTTTTAGCTGGTCGACCAGCCTGGTTTTAGGGGATTTTTGGCCATTTCAGGCTGGTTTCCTGCCATTTTCAGCCTGGTCTTAGCTGGTCAGGCTGGAAAATGACCAGCTAAAAACCAGCTTGACCAGCCAAAATCAGCTATGTCCAGCTTAAACCAGTCTGGTCAAGCTTCCCGATAGCCTTCCTGATAACGTCCGAGGCTCAGACACACTCTCCCAATTCAAAACTAGATTAAAGACCTATCTGTTCAGTAAAGCGTACACTTAGTGCACCACTTAGGGGGCTTCCACACAGGTTATGCATCTTGTTGATATACACTGTGAACATCAGCTACGCTAATTATTTTCTTTATTCTCAATTTCCACCTGGGGATACTCTTCCCGAGGCCCTCAGACGATGCAGAGTCACTGATTCGATCCAAGACCAACGACGAGATGATCCCAAGGTTTCCATATCCTGGACCAGGCCGAATCCTGAGCAGCTACTGTGATGGTCATGGAAGAGTGGAGAACATGAGACTGATTCCTGTGACGCTCCAGAGACAGACGAGTCTTTGCTGAGGCCAGCTTCCAGCCTCCGCCACTGAGACTGCAGCTCTGCACAAGACGTTTGGCCAGCGGAGAAATTAAAATGATCGTGCCCAACTGAGCCTGGTTTCTCTCAAGGTTTTTTTTTCTTCACGTCCGCCATTAGTGAAGTTTTTTTTCCCTCTCCGCTGTCGCCACTGGCTTGCATGGTTCAGGATCTGTAGAGCTGCGCATCGTTGGATTTGCTCTTCAGTGTTTGGACTCTCAGTAGTGATTATTAAACCACACTGAACTGAGCTCAACTGAACTGAACTTAAACACTACAAACTGAACTACACTGTTCCTATTTACTGTGACCTTTTATGTGAAGCTGCTTTGACACAATCTACATTGTATAAGCGCTATACAAATAAAGATGAATTGAATTGAATTGAATTGGTTTTAGTTGGATTTAGCTGGTCATTTTCCAGCCTGACCAGCTAAGACCAGGCTGGAAATGGCTGGAAACCAGGCTGGAAATGGCCAAAACACCTCTAAAACCAGGCTGGTCAACCAGCTAAAACCAGCCAACCAGCTTAGGCTGGTTTAAATTGGATTTTTCGGCAGGGAGAAGACCGACAGTCAATCTGTGGCTTAGCTGCTGCTCCATGCGTTTTCTGTCCTACTAAATAATAATTTTGCTGTTTTAACCCCTTTACTGTATGTTTTTAATTTAGCCATTATTAAATCAATAAACTGTTATTATTCAGGTTTAAATCATCATGAGCAACACTAAAAAGCGGACGAAGGACTGGCATGTCACGTGTTAGCTGTTACTTTTCACAGCGCTGGTAGCCTGGACTAATCATATTCCTTTGTGATTTCTGTCGCTGAGGCGCGTTTTCATTCGCTTCCATCAGTTACTAATCTGTGGAGTTAATACATTTAAGCCATTACAGTTTTTTTCAGCGTATACATATCTTCAATATGTTTAAAAACCTTCAGATATTTCAACACAGCGCTGATGTGAATAGGACTTTCTGAGCCCTCAAGCGCCCCCTATGGAAAACTTTTTGCTGATCTGTGAAAACAAGTGAAACTTCAAGTCCAATGTGCGTGACTGCGTCAACTTCAACGTCATTGGTCAAACCACCGCAGAAGGAAAAGAACAAACGTCCAATCACGTTAACCTATTTTGTCATTTGACATAGAAAAAGCGATGTGATTGGTCTAATTGGTCTACGTAGCTCAAGAACGCAGTAAATCCAGGAAGAGATGGTCGGAAGGAAAGCAAAGCGTCAGTGACATGATCCCGGTGAAGAGCACATAAGATACTTTTACACTTATTAATATTTAAGGACGCTTATTCCTTTCTAAATCTGAAGGATTTATTTACTATTTCCTAGCAGTCGATAAAGAGAGAACAGAATGGCAGACGCATTCAGTCTTCAGAGGGTGTTAGAAACATTTAGATCAAGCTTGAGTGAAAATAAGGAGGTTTACATTAAATATTATATAGCAGGATGGCAAGAACTCGTCAGGTGAGTATTGTTTTATTGTGTTAATTATTATTTGTGTGTGATTTAAAAATAAGATGACCACGTTCATTAAAATGTATCATCTATTTATGTAAAAAATGGTTTTATTACCAGTGTTATTAAAGTTTTAATTTATCTAAAAATAAATATGGTTAATTTATAATGCTCAGTTCTGTGGATTAAATATGAAAAGTTTCTTCAAGCATCAAATACATAAAAGCATCATGAAGCTTTAAAAAATTAATAATTATTGTCCTCTTTATTTTCTTCTGAGCAATACAATAATTGCAGTCATATGCTTTGTCACAGTGTAGTGTTTAATAATATAATTAAATGTATTATGGTCACTTATTCCTTCAAATATTTGAATAATATGTTGTTTCTATTTTTACACTAATGTATTGTACTTGGAATTACTAAAATATTATTTCATCGTATTTTTACTTTAATTTTCAGGAAAGTTATTTGAAAATTAAAGACAGTAATGTATGCGTAAAGTTTTATTTATGAAATAATAAATATGGTTACTCTGTAATGCTCAGTTATAAAAAGATCTGTGGATTAAAAATGAAAAGTTTCTTCAGGCATCAAATACATAAAAGCATCATAAAGCTTTAGGTTTTATTTTGTATGTTATTGTCCTCTTTCATTTATTTTCTTCAATATAAGCAATCAAATAATGACATATACTTTGTCAGAGTGTAGTGTTTAATGTTATAGTAAAATATTGATAGTATGGTCACTTATTCCAAAGTCCCTTTTGTATTCTATAATCTAGAGATGCCCAAACTAGGGCCTGCGCGCCTAAATTGGCCCATTCTAACCTTTGATTTGGCCCACCATTCCATTTGAGAAGAGAGGGACATAATGGGTTGGTGGTCGGGGCGAATATCTTTGACAAATGTCGTCATTTCTAATGTAATGTAACCTTTTGTTTGTTTTGTATTTTCTTTACTTTTGTAAATTCATTAGATTTTTAAAAACTGTAAATACTGTCACTCAACGGATATCAGGCAATGCACAAGACATCAGTGAGCAAATCAAGGCAAAGGCAGATTCAGCTTAGTGTATTGAAGTATAGCATTAAACATGATTATATAATGGGATTGTTTATGTTTTTGCTGTAATAAATTAATTAATATTTTTTTTTTGAATATACTGCATTCGTTAATATAATTTAAACAATGTTATTTAAAATAAATTAGGACATTACACTTGGAAACTTGAATGTACCTTCGGTCTACAGCCCTCAGTCAAGTTTGGTTTTTGGCCCTTTATATGACAAAGTTTGGCCCCCTGCTATAGTCTTTGCTTGTTTTTTTAAAAGATTTGAATAATAACATGTTTCTATCAATGTTTCTATTTTTACATAAATGTATTGTACACTGAATGACATTAAAACATTATTTCAGCATATTTTGACAATGTTTTAGCAGTTATTTGACAATTAAAGATACTTATGTATGTGAAAATTTTAATTTATCTAAAAATAAATATGGTTAATTTATAATGCTCAGTTATGAATAAAAGATCTGTAAATTAAAAAAAAGTTTTTTAAAGCATCAAATACATAAAAGCATCATAAAGCTTTAGGTTTTATTTTTGTGTGTTTTTGTCCTCTTTAATTTATTTTCTTCAATATAAGCAATAAAATGATTACTTACTTGGTCAAGAGTATGGTGTTTAATATTATAGTAAAATATTGATAGTATGGTCACTTATTCCAAAGTTCCTTTTGTATTCTGTAGTCCAGAGATGCCCAAACTAGGGTCTGCGGGCCAAAGTTGGCCCATTCTAACTTTTGATTTGGCCCACCATTCCATCTGAGAGGGACATAATGGGTTGGTGGACGGGGTGAATATCTTAGACAAATATTGTCATTTCTAATGTAATGTAACCTTTTGTTTGTTTTGTATTTTCTTTACTTTTGTAAATTTATCACTGTAAATACTGTCACTCAACGGATATCAGGCAATGCACAAGACATTGGCGAGCAAAATCAAGGCAAAGGCAGGTGCAGCTTAGTGTATTCAGCATTGAACTCCATTATATTAATGGGTTTGTTTATGTTTTTGCTGTAGTAAATTAATTAATTAATTTTTTAAATATACTGCATTTGTTAATATAATTTAAAGCAATGTTTTCTATTTATTTTTAAATATTAGGAAATAAATTAGGACATTACACATGGAAACTTTAATGTACAGTACCTTCAGCCCACAGCCCCCAGTCAAGTTTGGTTTTTGGCCCTTCATAAGACAACATTCGGGCATCCCTGCTATAGTATTTACCTATTCCTTATTAGATTTGAATAATAACAGTATGTTGTTTCTATTTTTACATGAATGTATCTTATTCTGAATGACGTTAAAACATTATTTCATCGTATTTTGACTTTACATTAAAGTTATTTGATAATTAATGACACTTATGTATATGGAAATTTTATTTATCTAAAAATAAATATGGTTAATTTATAATGCTCAGTTATAAAAAAAGATCTGTGGAATAAATATGAAAAGTTTCTTCAAGAATCAAATACATAAAAGCATCATAAAGCTTTACGTTTTGTCCTATATAATACATTTTTTTTCTGTGCAATAAAATAATAACAGTCATATACTTTGTCAGAGTGTAGTGTTTAATGATATGATTAAAGGTAGTATAGGTCACTTATTCCTTATTCTGAAAGATCGGTGGATTAAAAATGAAAAGTTTTTAAGCATCAATACATAAAAACACCATAAAGCTTGACATTTTTGTATGTTTGTAGTGTTTAATAATATAATAAAATGTAGTATGGTCACTTATTCCTTAATACATTTGAATAATAACAGTATGTTGTTTCTATTTTTACATAAATGTGTCTTAAACTGAATGACTTCAAAACATTATTTCAGCATATTCTACTTTAATTTTCAGCAAAGTTATTTTAAAATTAAATATTCAGCAGTTATTAAAGCGGTTAACTTTATTTCTTCTGCACTGTAAAACCCAAAAAGTTAAGGTAACTCAAACCGTTTGAGGAAACCGATTGCGTTTTGACCATTTGAGTTCAAAAACTAGTCCTAATGAGTACTGCGAAATTAATCCATTTAATTAAACAAAGCAATTTTTTGCTAAGTAAAACCCAATAAATGAAGAGAACTCAAATCAACTGAGTACTGTAAAACCCAATAAGTTAAGGCAACTCAAAGCATTTGAGGAAACCGATTGCTACAAACCATTTGAGTTTAAAAAAAACTAATCTATATGAGTACTGTGAACTTACTCCATTTAGGTTGAAGTAATGAGGTATTTAAATATCTCATTACCTTCAACATTGAGTTCAAAACTTTGTTCAAGTGAGTAGAATTAACTTTCAGTAAATTTTGAGTTAACTACACTCATTTCATTTGAAAAAGTTGACTGTTGGGTTTTACAGTGTAGTGTATATATATATATATATATATATATATATATATATATATATATATATATATATATATATATAGTAGCAGTATATATACACACTTATTAATATTAAAATCACTTTTATTAAATAAAAATATTTTGATGCTGACACCAAAATGGGACTTCTCATTTTTGACAAATTCATAAAACGTTCAATATTATGTAACTGATAATGAGCAATCAGAAATGTCATAATGGAAATCCCCCCCTTTTCCCACATCAGCTTCATGAACAGCCTGGGCAACGTCTTTTCCTTCATCTCCAAGGACGTGGTCAGCAAAATCCAAATCTTGGAGAACTTCCTTTCAGGAGAGAATGGTTCCCATTACGCCACCATCCAGTCCATGGTCAAATATGAGCTGGAGAACGACCTGGTGGATCTCACCAAGAGAGGCAGCTATCCAGAATCGGGTTGTCGAACACTCCTGAGGCTCCACCGGGCTCTTCGCTGGCTGGAGCTCTTCCTGGAGAGACTGCGCACCAGCACCGAGGACAGCAAAACCTCCGTCATGTGTTCTGACGCCTATAATGAGTCTCTGGCCAACCATCACCCCTGGCTCATCCGGAAAGCTGTTGGCGTGGCGTTTTGTGCCCTTCCGGGACGTGAAACTTTCTTTAATGTGATGAATGCAGGCGATCATACGCAGGTGGTTGCTCTTTTAGGAGAGTCTTTGCCACTTATAGCTGAAGTCTATCAGATTACAGAAGACTTGTATGCCAAGAACAACCTCCTGGAGTTACCATAGATGTATTTTTATGTCTTCTACATAATCCCTGTGGCACTTACTCACTTATTCACCACAATTGTAGACTTATTTTCTGAAGGGACATGCAATATGCAGGTTTATTGCACATTTTAAAGGGATAGTTCACCCAAAAATGAATATTTACTCACTGTTTACACTTCCTCAAGTGGTTCTGAACCTTTTATGTATTTGTTGCTTCTGTAGAACATTAAAGATGTTTTGAAGACCCATTGTAGGAGAATCAAACACATTGAAAATATCTTCTTTAGTGTTTAACGGTAGAAAGAAACTCTTAAAGGTTCAAAACCACTTGATTAAATAGTGAGTAAATGTTCAGTTTTGGGTGAACTGGCCCTTTAAGCAAGGTTCAGGTCATTTAACTTATCAGCTACTCTACACTACATTCTGTTTACTGATATTTTTGAAATATACTGGCTGTATTTTAATATACTTGAGCGTATGGAACAAAATCAATCTATTGTTTTGGTTTGAAGGATGATAGATATATATCTAATTTTGAAATGATGTATAATTTAATATATAGGTCATTTCTTCGTTCCTCTTGATGTTGATCATTTTATTGCAAGGGCTTTTTTTTAATTACTTGAATTTATGTTGAATGTGTGTGTGTGTGTGTTACATCTACAGCTTTGCTGAAACTACAAAGAGGGAAATTTGGCTGTATATGTAAATATAGACTATGTAATGTTATGGAAACTATGAAATAACTGAATAAAATAAAATAAACTGTTTTACTTTTTAATACATATAGATAATACATTTAAATTTCATGTTTTTTTTTCCTTACAAAGATGACAACGCGTTTTGTATTTCAATCTATGCAATTTATCAAACTAAATGAAAGAGTACACATTAAGCAATACAAATACATATATTAGTTTACCAGCATAGATATTTAATAATTCTAGAACTGTAAATGCCAGCATGGGGATGCAAGCTGTAAACATGAGAAACAATAGAAAAACACCTTATTTTAATTAAATAACAGCTGTATCAATGTACACACTTAAATCAATGGGCTTGAGATTGCTTTAAAATAAATTTAAGGGATTACATGGTTAAAGCTGCATATTCACAGTGTTTGGGTTAAAGGGATAAAAAAAAAAGTATTTTACTCTCCCTTCAGTTTTCCCATAACATTATTGACTTCCATTATATTAATTTTTTCTACCATGGATGTCAATGGCAGATTTCTTCAAAATATATTCTTTTGTGTTCATTAGAAAAGAAACCCATAAGGTTTTTAACCGCTTGAGGGAGTAAATACTGAGTAAATTTTCATTTTTGTGTGAACTATCCGTCACAATGATATCCATAACAAGCTTACAAAACAAATAACGACGAACATAAACGAAGCATATCCAACAGCAGTAGGTTATGTCTATAAATATATGTGTTATGGTTTGGTTTGCATGTTATATTTTTCGATATTTGTTCCATAGAAATGTGCCGTAGCTTGTTGTTGACTCATTAAGCACTTCCGCTTAGGAAGCGTCGCTAAGGAGACACAAGCGCGTCTTCAACACTGGCGACTGAGGTGAAAATGCCTCACTTTCCCTCTTCAACGACGACTGAAAAAAGCAGAATAACATAACATAAGGTACGACACGTCTATTATTTTACTATTTCACACCTTTTCGATTATTTGTCGAATACTGTGCCAACTTTAAACAATAAACAGAATTCTAAACATAGTTTTTAAAGCTAATGTAAGTTAGCTGTTGTCGAATGAATGACTGACGCACATCCATCGTGACTAATAACTGAAGTTATATTGAAGACTTGGTATAATTAGAATAAGACCTAGACCTACCTACCTACCTACCTAGTTTGGTATACATCCATCCATAGTATTGTTCAGTGTCTGTCTGTCTATTGTATTGTTAATATTATAATCTTAATAATACTAAATTTGAAATTATCCATCCATCGTATTGTTCAGTATCTACCTGGCCGTCTATCTATTTGATCCATCCATCTTAATCTGTCTGTCCATCCATTGTATTAATCAGGATCAATCCATCCATCCAATTCTATCTTTCTACCTAGCTCTGTTTACCTGCATCATTCGGTATCTATCTGATCCATCCTATTGTTAATAATACTATAATATTATACAGAATAATATCTATCTACCCAGCCATCCTGCATATTGTATAGTACAGTCACTCAACTACGTTCCTGGAAGACCACCATCTCTGCATATTTTTCATGTCTCCTTAACCAAACACACCTGAATCAGATCATCAGCTCATTGGCAGACTGAAAGACCTGTAATGGGTCTGACAGACAAAAGAGACATTCAAAACATGTAGTGTTGGTGGTCCTCCAGGAACATGGTTGAGAAACACTGATTTAGTATTTTTCTGTCCATTCATCTATCCATCCATATAGTATATCTGGTTTGGTATCCATCTATCTGTATGGTTTTGTAAAGTATCCGTCTGTTTATCTCAAATCAAACTCTTAATCTCTCTAACCAGTATTCAATGTCCTCTGGAGAAAGGATGCACGTGACCAGGCCCAAGTCTTCAAAAGGACGTAGCAGACCCATGATAGCTCACTCTTCAATGATCTACACACCTTCCCAGCCCTCGGCTCTTTCCCCACAACCTCCAGCCGCCAAGACCAAAGACAAGTCAAACCAAAGCCTCCGATCCCGAGCCATTCTAAGGCGCAGCAGTCAACCAACAACAGATATACTGACTGAAGCCTACGATAGACCCCTGGAAGAGCCAGTCTCCCTCAACAGATACAGAGTTCTGCCATCCATTGAGAAGAAAACTGGTACAGGCCACCGGAAGTTCAGTCAATGTGACAGCAGTCATAGGAAATGTCAGCACACAAATGCCAGACTGGATGTGGTTTCGGATTCAACTCCTCCTGAAGAATCAGACCTGCTGCTTGCTATCAGAACTCCACGCGGACACAGATTTAAGTGCAGTTTTCGGCCATCAGACCAGCTGAAGGGGGTGGTATCAGCTGCCGAGGCTGAATTCGGAGAAAGGTTTGATAATTGTATAATTGAGACCATGGATGTGCCGCGCAGGACTTTTACTAACCTTACGATGACCTTGGCTCAGTGTGGCGTGCTAAACAAATCAGTTTTATGCATTTCCCATGACGACAGCGAAATAGATTTAACTTGAAACGTGATTGTAGTGTAGCTTTTTATGGAGACGCAACACTCAAATTGTTTAGATTTAAGCACATACATTTAAATACAACGGTTTTAGATTTGCATTTCAAATTATGAGTCACGTTCTTCCTGATTAAACCTGTATGGATAAAGGTTAATTTGTCCAATTTAATTTTTAAAAGTTTAGGATTCATTTATAAATAATATCGGCTTGTCTGAAATGTAAAATAATACTTGATGAAAACAAATAATAAGATGATGAAAAATCTAAGAAATGGTTTGTATCATATTAAAAGATAAAAAAAATCTGAGGATTTAGATCAACATATTTGTTATAGATAAAATATATATTTTGCTTATAAAAAATAAACTTATAAAAAAAAAAAAAATTCTTGGACCACAGAGACTTTTTTTCCAGTGAATGAATGAATGAACGTACAGTGCATGCGGAAAGTATTCATCGCGCTTCACTTTCCACATTTTTTGTTACAGCCTTTTTTCCAAAATGGATCAAATTCATTAATTTCCTCAAAATTCTACACACAAAACCCCATAATGACAATGTAAAAAAAAGAGTTGCAATTGTTGCAAATTTATTACAAATAAAAAAAACTGAAAAATCACATGTACATAAGTATTCACAGCCTTTGCTCAATGCTTTGTTGATGCACCTTTGGCAGCAATTACAGCCTCAAGTCTTTTTGAATATGATGCCACAAGCTGTCTTTGGGGAATTTTTGCACATTGCTCTTTGCAGTACCTCTCAAGCTCAGTCAGGTTGGATGGGAAGCGACGGTGTACAGTCATTTTCAGATCTCTCCAGAGATGTTTAATAGGATTTAGATCTGGGCTCTGGCTGGGCCACTCAAGGACATTCACTGAGTTGTTGTGAAGTCACTCCATTAATATTTTGGTGGTGTGCTTTGGGGTCATTGTCCTGCTGGAAGATGAACCGTTGCCCCAGTCTGAGATAAAGAGCACTCTGAAGCAGGTTTTTATTCAGGATGTCTCTGTATATTGCTACATTCATCTTTCCCTCTATCCTGACTAGTCTTCCAGCTCCTGCTGCTGAAAAACATCCCCACAGCATGATGCTGCCACCACCATACAGGCTTGATTGGAGGATTGCTGCACAGATGGTTGTCCTCCTGTAAGGTTCTCCTCTCTCCACAGAAGAACGCTGGAGCTCGAACAGAGTGACCATCAGGTTATTTATCACCTCCCTGACTAAGGCCTTTCTCCCCCGATCACTTAACTTAAGATGGCCGGGCAGCTCTTGGAAGTGTCCTGGTGGTTCCAAACATCTTCCACTTACGGATGGAGGCCACTGTGCTCAGTGGAACTTTCAGAGCAGCAGAAAGTTTTTTGTAACCTTTCCAAGCCTCGAGACAATGCTGTCTTGGAGATCTACAGACAATCCCTTTGTCTTCATGCTTGGTTTGTGCTTTGACATGCACCGTCAACCCTGGGACCTTAGACAGGTGTATGCCTTTTCAAATCATGTCCAATCAACTGAATTTACCACAGGTGAACTCCAACTAAGCTACTGAAACATCTCAAGAATGATCAGTGGAAACAGAATATACCTGAGCTTCATTTAGAGCTTCACGGCAAAGGCTGAGAATACTTCTGTACATGTGATTTTTCAGGTTTTTTATTTTAATAAATTTGCAACAATTTCAAAAAATCTTTTGTCACATTGTCATTATGGGGTATTGTGTGTAGAATTTGGAGGAAATGATGATAATAATAATAATAATAATAATAATAATAAATATATATAAATAAATAAATAAATATATATATATATATATATATATATATATATAAATCTATATTTAACTGTATAGTTTTGTATCTGTCTGTTTGTCTGACTTGTTTTATGACATTTTGTATTTGATACTGACTAATCTGATGTATACACACAAATATCATATTGTATAGCATACATGACAACATACTTAGCATTAATTTAAAAGAGAGTTCTGTAGGTGGTGCACTGATTTATGCTGCGTAAATTCTGATAGCTAATATTAATATTAGATTGCGTGAAGTTTTTTTTTGACCGTGTTTTTTTTTTTTTATTCAGTTCTCTCAAAATTCTGATTTTTTTCCTCAGAATTCTAAATTTTGATCTCACAATTCTGCACCAATAAAGACAAAAAGGAACGACAATGATGGGATCACTTTCAGAATGATTTTCCCAGCTTATGAATGATAAAACAAAGTCAGAATCCATTGAAATTAAAGGGCTCGCGCAATTTAAAGATACAGATTACACAGTCAAAAAGCACACAGCTTTTAAAAGCTTATTAAAAGATAATGACTATTGTGGAGACAACTGGTTATACTGTACCATGATGGAAAATAATAATTAAAAAAATACATCATGAAAGAATGAATGAGCAAGTTTATCTACTTGTACATTAAGGTAGCGTTCAGAAAAAAACAAAACATCCGCAAAGAAACTCACCACAGAGAAACATAAAAGCCTACTGCCAGCTAGAGTTTCAGAAGTGTTATTGCAGAGCTACACAAACAGCACGCAGAAGTATAAATACACGACTACACGCAAGGCATGCGCCGTGGGTCACGCCGATCACTCGACACAGAAGTATAAATCACCCTTTAGATTGATTACACGTCACGTGCTCAATAGTATACTCAGATGCGGCAGTAGCACACTGAGGACACCTGCTGGTTACAAGTTATAATGTTGAATTAAAAGCATAATTAAAAATAAACAGAACATTATTGTTTGTCTTTGTGGACACAAATATATTTATCATTATTTAATTGCTTGGTGTGAACGGGCCTTTCATTTGGGGATTTTGTAATAGTGACATTTTCTCAACATTCTGAAATGACATGTGGTTTGACAGGTTTGACTTTTTGATTAAGCCTTTTTTGAATTATTTGGATAAGTCTGAATTTTTACCAAGTCATTATTTCCTTTAAAACTCCTTAAAATCCTTCATATGACCCAGTCAAAATTCATGCCAAGTGTATTTAATGAAGTCAAATTCATTAATAACATTCACAACACACAGAAATACGCCAGCTGGTCATTTTATTATTATGATTATAACAATATTTAGCAAACACACTATAAAACCCTAAATGCAGCAATTTACAAAAAACAACAACCAAAAGAACCCTGAAATGCCGCAGTTAAATGCGCTCACAAATGGGTTTAAATCAAACAAAGTGCAATAATTTAAGCCGCCAAAAATAATGTAAACAAAACTAAAACAATTTCCATTACAACAATAGTAGTCTCTTTTTTTTTTTACTTCGCAAGAGTCTTGCACTTCCTGCAGCAGAAGACGCAAGCAAATGTTCAAATGATTCACAGTTCAACTCAAACTATTTAGTCTTTCCGAACAGAACAAATCAAACAGTTTCTTCAAAAAGCTTAAATGCTTTCTGCAGTTCAAGTACAAAGGCATTGTTCTACATCACAATAATACTCTATTGTGTTTTTCCACAATAACTCTCAATACAAAGTGTCATTAATTCTAAAGTGCTCGAGGAATGTTTTGAGCTGCTTTGTGGCATTTTATGCACCGTATAATTTCCTGCCAGCTTGCAGATACTCTGAAGTCCCAACATATTTTTCTGAGATTGTCTTTCTAACTGCCGTTTATCTTCTCAAATACTGTGATCAAATAAATACTGAAGTCAGTTCTATTCAAACATAAGACCAAAACACTATTTAAATAGATGCTTCATTAGTCAAGTAAACAACAGACAAAATGCCCAAGTAAAACCGTCACCAATTAACAAGATTAAATGTAAGGTATTAGTCCCGCAGATCACTTCTAAATCAAAGCACACTGTTAAGCTCAAACCAATTCAAAAACTCCTGGAACAACTTTAAGAGCTCAGAATCAAAACTATTTGGCATTAAGCAAGAGTTAAAGCAAATTTCGTGTCATTTATGTAAACATCGGTTTTGGTAATGTAGATTTAATCAAGCGTTAGATCTAACAAGGTAACAGCAGAACTGATTTGGTTATGAAATTAAATGGAGTGTTTGGGTCTTCACCTCAGCTGGCGATTTTTTCGATTTCGTCAAGATCATCCGTGTCCAGCCTTGCAATTTTCTTATCTGTTAGAAAAAAAAGCAAATAAAAAGTAATATCTTACATTTCCGAAAACATTTAATATTTATATTTACACTGTTAAAGTCAAAACTATTAGTCTGAATTGTTTCTTTTTCAAATATTTTTGTAATATACATATTTATTATAGGTAATATTTATACACATATAGGTGGTTTTCAATCACGTAATTCTGGTGATGCACGAAATTCAGGCAGGAAGTAAAAAACTTAAAGGGAGACAGAGGAAAGTCTGTATTTTTGCGATTCATACCATATTTCAAAGGAGATATGAATAGAAAATAAGCACATATGTTGGGCATGATCCTTACATCATGAAGAGGGCTGAGTTTTCTACTGAACTAAAATATATTTGCCTGTCATCGATGCGGTATATACTGTATAAGCTATTCCATTACATGAAAAATACTATAGTAAATTCTATAGTGTTTGGAAGCATATAGATAATTACTTGAATTAAACTGTCATAGTAATTATGTTGTTGCTATGGTACAAAACAACTGTAGTAATAAATTATTTAATAGGCTTCAGTTTTCTACGCTATAATCACAATGCACCACAGTTTATGGTAATGATACAGTATTGATTACAGTTTCAGTTTACTATACTACAGTATTCTGTAGCATTCATTAACAAAGTGTTGTACACATTATACACTTTACTGTGTGGTTCAAAAACATGTTTATTATAAATGACTAGTTTTTCCCCTATGCGGATATCTTCCAGACATCACGGAATAACAGATAAAAGCACACAAACGTTTGCATGCATAATCTACATTAGTTATTTATTGATTTATTTTTGTAAGGGGGAAATAGTGCTCCACAATAATAACCGTCTAGTTTTGTCGCAAGGGTTGCATTTCTTTTTTGTTCTGGCGATGAACTTACCACCAACAAACATTGACCGCTGCTGCACATGTCGATGTTCACGTTACAAATGTTTATTCTGCCGGCACGCCAGTAAAGACTTGGATTATTGCAAAACAAGATGGAGATTTCATTACAGCGATTACACTGCAGGGTATATTATTTGTATTCTTCTGGATTTTGTATAAGCGTGGTGGTGTTTGTATCTGGTTTTATATAACACATTAACATTTCTACACATAACTACGCCTGTGTATAATCTTTACTGGTGCTGTCAAACGAATTATTACGTTCAAAAAAAGTTTGTACACATGGACGTATAGAAAAAATGTTTATTGCATGCCGCCTTTTCTTCCGCTTTTCAGTTTCCTGAATTTTCTCGCTTTTATGAGCAAAAACGTTTGGTAGTCTATAAAAGCTGTTCTGCATTACTTATTTTGGCATATTTAAACAATTAAAAACATAAAACAAAAATATTTTGATGTTCTAATAGTGATTTTTATGAAGAAGAGCCACTTCCTGCACTCCATCTGAATTTCTCGCATCATCAATGACGTCATGTGAAAACCTATATACACATCATATTTTATAAAAAAAAATTAAAATAGGAATCATACGCGTGTACTATGATGAGTGAAAAGCTTGTCAGGTGCTAACTCGAGTGCAAAATACAACAACATACTCCAAAAACAAAACAATATACTATTAGGGCCTACTCGCACTATGCTATTCGAACTGTGCCCAGGCCCGTTTCCCGGATCATTTGAGAAGAGCGAGTGCTCTGAATCAGGCTCAGGCGTGGTTCCGTTGGCCGGCCCTGGCCCAGTTGGAATAGGTGTGCCAGAGTGCAGTACACTTGGGCTTTGGTGCGGTACGCTTGTAGTGTGATTGCAAAGCGTGCCTGAGCTCGAAACAAAACGAGACGTGACTTTTAAGGCACTGCTTCATAAGGATCCAGTGTTTCCTCTAGGATTTTTTCCAGCTGTGGCGGCAGGCCTTTTCTACACAGATCTACCAACTGAGCGCATTATTAGAAGTCGAGATCGCATTCATGTAATAGCCTACGACCATGCAGATCTCTTTGCTTGCGCGCCGATTTTTTTCTGCTCGTGCACAAAACTTCTTCTTTCACGCCCCCTCAAATATAAGCCACTTTAAGAGCGCGCACATCTTCTTGTGCGCTCTCAAATAAATGCTGCTGAGGTGCGATTTAGTGCATTTATGTAACGAGTATGTCTCCAGCATTTATTAGATTTGCTAGGAATATTTATAAATGTCTCCGGTATTAATGCGTCCTGAAATAAAGTAAAACGGCTACACGTCGTGTTTGCCGGCCTCACGCATCACGTACCTGTCACAGTCAGCCAGTCAGTCAGTCAGCACGTAACCTTAAAGGGTTAAACAAATGACGCACAGCACTACTACAGTTACAGAAAAGTTTGTGCTGTTATAATTCACTTACCTCTTAATACGTTTTGGTGCGATTATCACCCGCTATTAAAAAAATAGAATGTTTTGAATGAGAAGCTGTAATGTAGCCGTGGCGGGATGAATCTTGGCATGGCGGCCCACCATGAAAGAATGAATGTATAACGGAAACCATGGGATTTATTAATCATTCTTACTGTTCAATGAACACAACCTGTTGTAGATTATTAAAGACGCAAACCTCTCGCTGCACGACAGCTGCACCTTTAGCAAACCTCCTAATTCCTGCAGCACAAGGACTCAAAAGTGGCTGTTCGGCGAAATATTAAACTGCGTGTCACTGCATCCCAAACAACTAAAACGATATCTCCACTGTACTGAGCGAGAGCGCTTCTTAAACTGAACAGCGCATCATCAATGACTTAAGCGTGCTCAGGCTCGAATCAATAGGAGGGGGAGACAGGAGGGGGGACAAGCGTGCTTCGGCCTGGTTCAAGGAAACTGTACATAGTGCGAGTACACCCTTAGTAATGTTGACAATAAATACATAAAAGACAATAATGTGTGAAAGACAATAAATGCGTAAAGAAAAACACACATTACACACATGTAGGCACAGATAGACAAAGACAAAGTCAAAAAGGTGTACACATAATTTGACTGTTGGTGGAAAATGTTCATAAAAAATATATAAATAAAAATGAACATAGCATCATCATCATCATATCATTAGCCATTTTAAATCAGGTATAATATTAAGTAAACATTGGGTTAACTAATCTTTTAATATTAAAAAAGACTTACCAAAATGCCTCTCGTATGTCTTGAGAATTTCCATGCTGTGCTGACTGTCCACCATGTTGATGGCGAGTCCTCTCTTGCCAAACCGGCCCGTCCTGCCAATCCGGTGCAGGTATGTTTCGTTGTCTGGATTGCTATCTTTGTCCAGGGGAAGGTCAAAGTTGATCACCACTGACACTTGTTCAACATCAATACCTGTGGGTCAGTAGCTTGATTAAGGAACATGGCAGAATGCATGACTTACAAACAAAACATTTGCTGAAAAGCAACTCTGTAATTTATCAACACTAATGTAGCTTTGCAGTATATTAAATGCATATTAGATGCAAGAGTGCAGTGTTTCCCCTAGGTAAACTGACTGATTTGATGAGGTTTCATCTAAGTGGTGCACAATAGATCACTTCAGTGTTGATATATCGCAATGTATGTCTCCGCAATAGTAACATTGCAGGATATGCAATGTTAAGTTGGGATTATAGTCGATCAAAAATTGAGAATTCATGAGAGTCATTGCAACGTATAACCATAACAGAGTGAAACTTTATCATTTGCATGTGTTTTAAAGGTATTTCAAGAAAGTGTAAAGCATTCGGCCACAATAACGTAAAACATTTGTAACTTTAATGAGAGAAAAATTTACTGATTCATTAATACAATGAAGACTATACGGTGTTATTTTACATTACAATATTAAATTATGTATCTGTATTAAGTTTGACTCCCTGGAAAACCATTAAGAACTGTTTATTTTATTTTTTCTTTGCTCTATTGTTATTATTCTTGCTATTTTATTTATTTTTTATACACGTTTCACACCTCACAAAAATCGACCCAACCAATCTAAATGAATGATTTTTCCCCTCACAAATAGAGCTATTCAAGCCATCTGGTGAAATTGTATTCATAATCACATTATATATGAACAAAAACAGAAGTCAGATTTTTTCCAATATCGTACAACTTGAGTTTCATCTCAGAAGTGACGTCATTTGTGACTTTGTTTATGCCATTTCTTGTTTTGCAGTGTAAAAATACACTAATTTACATTCTTCATTACATTTTTGACGCCAAAAACCATTGATCTGATTAAAGGAAACATGAGAAGCAAAGAGCGTAACTTAGTTGTTTACATCTTAACACTATAAAATCGTTTAAGATTGTATATAATCAAAATAAACAAATTTGTTCAAATCTCTTTAACAATAGCATTAGAAGAATCCTGCGGAAGTATATTTTTCAATGAGATAACATCACATGATGCGGGTCACACACACTGAGAAGAGCAGCACAGTGTCTAAAATGCAGGATTTATGCTTTCGCAGGCTCTGAAGGTTTTTTCTGATTTTCATCTGCTTGACGTTACATATTTTCCTCAGCCCTGGTATAACGGTGGGGGAAATAGTGGACTTCAAGCTGATTCTCAAAAGTTCTTAAAGGAGTTATTTTATGTATATACTTTTAATTTTAACCTTATTACTATTTATTTTTTGTGATTTAATGAAAATAATAAAATAATGTATATTAATTCATGTACAGTGCACAGCATGAATGAGTACATCTCTTTTGAAAATGTATATTTTTATTAATTTCTCTGTGAATATAGGTAATTTAATGAGTTTTATTAAACCGTTGTATTCAGTAAAACAAGAGTGGTCACCCAACATCTATAGAAATAGAAAGATAATACAAATAAACTCAAATGTTGTTGCAAAAAAAAAAAAGAAAAAGAAAAAAGTCAATTATTTAATATATTTTCTATGGTTCTTTTTCCTCTTTATTAATTGCTTTTTCCCCCTAACGTTCATTGGGGTGTGCAAATATTTATACTGATCTTAAGTTTAGTTCTTAAGATTAGTTCCAGTTTTGGCATCGATGCATTCTAATCTAATGCACAAATATACACTCACCGGCCACTTTATTAGGTACACCTTCTTAGTACCGGGTTGGACCCGTTTTGCCTTCTGAACTGCCTTAAACCTTTATGGCATAGATTCAACAAGGTACTGGAAATATTCCTCAGAGATTTTGGTCCATATTGACATGATAGCATCACGCAGTTGCTGCAGATTTGTTGGCTGCACACCCATGATGCAAATCTCCTGTTCCACCTCTTCCCAAAGGTGCTCTATTGGATCAATACTGGTGACTGTGGAGGCCATTTGAGTACAGTGAACTCATTGTCATGTTCCAGAAACCAGTCTGAGATGATTTGCACTATGACATGGCGCATTATCCTGCTGGAAGTAGCCATCAGAAGATGGGTACACTTTGGTCATAAAGGGATGGACATGGTCTGCAATAATATTCAGGTAGGCTGTGGCTTTGACATAATGCTCAATTGATACTAATGGGCACAGTGTACCAAGACAACATCCCCACCACCACTGCACTACCACCAGCCTGAACCATTGATAAAAGGCAGAATGGATCCATGCTTTCATGGCGTCAATGCCAAATTCTGACCCTACCATCCGAATGTCACAACAGAAATTGAGACTCATCAGACCAGGCAATGTTTTTCCAATCTTCTATTGTCCAATTTAGGTGAGCCTGTGTGAATTGTAGCCTTAGTTTCCTGTTCTTAGCTGACAGGAGTGGCACCCGGAGTGGTCTTCTGCTCTTGTAGCCCATCCGCTTCAAGGTTGGATGTGTTGTGCGTTCAGAGATGCTCTACTGCATACCTCGGTTGTAATGAGAGGTTACTGTTGTAATGAGTTACTGTTGCCTTTCTATTAGCTGGAACCAGTTTGGCCATTCTCCTCTGAGCTCTGGCATCAACAAGGCTTTTGCGCCCACAGAACTGCCGCTTACTGGATATTTTGTCTTTTCTCTGTAAATCCTAGAGATGGTTGTGCGTGAAAATCCCAGTAGATCAGCAGTTTCTGAAATACTCAGACCAGCCCGTCTGACACAAACAACCATGCCACATTCAAAGTCACTTAAATCACCTTTCTTGCTCATTTTGATGCTCTGTTTGAACTGCAGCAGACTGTCTTGACCATGTCTACATGCCTAGTAGTTGCTGCCATGTGATTGGCTGATTAGAAATTGCGTTAACCAGCAGTTGGACAGGTGTACCTATACCAGGCATGGGCAAACTTGATCCTCGAGGGCCGGTGTCCCTGCAGAGTTTTGCTCCAACACTAATCAAACACACCTGAACACCCTAATTAGTGTCTTTAAGATCACTAGAAAGCTACAAGCAGGTGCGTTTGATTAGGGTTGGAGCAAAACTATGCAGGGACACTGGCCCTCCAGGATTGAGTTTGCCCATCCCTGACCTATACAGTGGTTGGTGAGTGTAGCATCCTATAGAAAGTATTCATTTAAAAGAGAGATCTGCAGGAGGCGATCTTATTTAAGCTATGCGTTATGGCTATTTCATGGCTAGTTGATAATCAATGCCCTTACATAAAGATAAATTCAATCAGAGATTTCCAGGCCATAGTACATATATATATATATATTTACATTTAGCAGACGCTTTTATCCAAAGCGACTTACAAATGAGGACAAGGAAGCAATTTACACAACTATAAGAGCAGCAGTGAACAAGTGCTATAGAAAAGTTTCAGGTGTGTAAAGTCTAAGAAGCAAAGCATTAGTAAAAAATTTTTTTTGAGAGAGAGAGAGAGAGAGAGAGAGAGAGAGAGAGAGAGAGAGAGAGAGAGAGAGAGAGAGAGAGAGAGAGAGAGAGAGAGAGAGAGAGAGAGAGAGAGAGAGAGAGAGAGAGAGAGAGAGAGAGAGAGAGAGAGAGAGAGAGAGAGAGAGAGAGAGAGAGAGAGAGAGAGAGAGAGAGAGAGAGAGAGAGAGAGAGAGAAAGAGAAAGAGAAAGAGAAAGAGGGCTCAGTTAGTGGTATAGCCAGAGAGGCAATTGCAGATTAGGAGGAAAAGTGGAGACTAAACAGTTGCGTTTTTAGTCGTTTCTTGAAGACAGCAAGTGACTCGGCTGTTCTGATGTAGTTAGGGAGTTCATTCCACCAACTGGGCAGATTGAATGTGAGAGTTCGGGAAAGTAATTTCTTCCCTCTTTGGGATGGAACAACGAGGCGACGTTCATTCACAGAACGCAAGTTTCTGGAGGGCACATATATCTGCAGAAGTGAGAGCAGATACGAAGGAGCAAAGCTAGAGGTCACTTTGTAAGCAAACATCAGAGCTTTGAATTTGATGCGGGCAGCAACTGGCAGCCAGTGCAAACGGGTGAGTAGCGGACAGACATGTGCTCTTTTGGGTTCATCAAAGACCACTCGTGCTGCTGCGTTCTGAAGCAGCTGAAGAGGTTTGATAGAACTAGCTGGTAGCCCGGCTAGCAGAGATTTGCAATAGTCCAGTTTGGAGAGGACAAGAGCTTGAACAATGAGTTGAGCTGTATGTTCAGATAGGAAGGGTCGGACCTTTCTGATGTTGTAGAGTGCGAATCTGCAAGATCGAGCAGTTCTAGAAATGTGGTCAGAGAAGTTTAGTTGGTCATCAATCGTTACTCCAAGGCTTTTTATCATTTTGATGCAGTGATGGTTGCCCCATCCATCTGGATTGAAAAGTTATGGTGAAGAGTCGGGTTGGCAGAAACTTCAAGCATTTCCGTTTTCGTGAGGTTAAGCTGAAGATGATGATCTTTCATCCAGTGTGAAATGTCTGACAGGCAGGCTGAAATGCGAGCTGGAACCGAGGGATCATCAGGGTGAAAAGAGAGGTATAGCTGGGTATCATCAGCATAGCAGTGGTAGGAAAAACCATGTTTCTGGATGACTATTCCTAAAGATGCCGTGTAGATAGAGAAGAGAAGTGGCCCAAGCACAGAGCCCTGAGGTACCCCAGTGTTTAGATGTTGTAGGTTGGACACCTCTCCCCTCCACGACACCCTGAATGACCTGTCCGAGAGGTAGGAACTGAACCATTGAATAACAGTGCCTGCGACGCCCAGTGACTCAAGCGTAGATAGCAGGATCTGGTGGTTTACAGTGTCAAAAGCAGCTGATAAATCCAGCAAGATGAGGACAGATGATTTAGAGTCTGCTTTAGCCAGTCTGAGATCCTCCACGACCGAGAGCAGGGCAGTCTTAGTTGAGTGGCCTTTCTTAAAGCCAGATTGCTTGTTGTCCATGAGGTTGTTTTGAGTAAGAAAGTCTAGGACTTGATTGAACACTACTTTCTCCAAAATCTTGGCCATGAATGGAAGCAGGGATACCGGTCGGTAGTTTTCAAGTAGCGTTTGATCCAGGTTGGGTTTCTTTAGCAGTGGGGTTACCCTAGCCTGCTTAAATGAAGTAGGGAATAGACCAGAGTCAAGAGATGTGTTAATTATGTGAGTCAGTGTTGGTATGACTGCAGGAGAAATGGCTTGCAGGAGATGAGAGGGAATGGGATTAAGCGGACAGGTGGTTGCATGGCTTGATAGCATGAGATTGGACACCTCAGACTCAGAGAGCTGGGAAAAAGAGGTGAGTGTGTGTGGTGTTGGTGGTGTATCTTGCATGTTTGTTGTAGGTTTAGCAAATTGAGCACTGATTTTTGCAGTTTTGGTGCAAAAGAATGTAGCAAAGTCATCAGTAGTGAGTGTGGAGGATGCTGGTAAAGGAGGAGGATAGAGGAGGGAGGAAAATGTTTTAACAAGTAAGCGATGATTGGTGGCACTGTTGACTTTCTGATGGAAGTATGTCTGCTTTGCAGAAGTAACCTCAGTCGAGAAAGAAGACAGAAGAGTTTGGTATGTTATGAGCTGTTCAGGATTTTTAGTTTTTCGCCAACTTCTCTCAGCAGCCCGAAGTTTTGAGCGATGCTCACGGAGAACATCAGAGAGCCAGGGTGAGGGAGGACTGGCCCGGGTTGGATATATATATATATATATATATATATATATATATATATATATATATATATATATATATATATATATATATATATATATATATATATATATATATATATGTATATATATATAGAATATAAATAAATAGATACTTGCCTCTTGCACAGACATTAGTAGTGATGAGGACTTTCTCCTTGCCGTCTCTGAAGCGTTCAATAACTGCGGCTCTCTGCTCGACCACCATTTCTCCACTGAGCAGCGCCACCTGGTGGCCCTCTTTAGACATCTGGCCAGCAAGCCAGTTGGCCATTTTCCTAGTCTGAAAGAAGACGACAGCATGAGTGAAAGAAGCTCAAACACAGATATCAACCATGCAAGGGGAAAACAGGCTGACATGACAGAAGATCATAGCTTGTGCGATAGTGATGGCCCCATAGATGTTGCAGAGTGCATTAAACTTGTCTTCTTTGCTGTTGCAGAGCACGTAGTACTGCTTGATAGTGTCCAGGGTCTCCTCTTCTCGTTTTAGCTTGATGATGTTGGGATCCGGCACGACCCGCTCTGCAAACTTCCACACCGAATCCTCAAAGGTGGCAGAGAATAGCAGCATCTGACAGCCTTTGGGCAGCATTCTGTGAGAGACGACAAATAAACTATTCATACTCTTTTTTTATGCTTCATCATGTTGCCACTTTTAAGAAGTTTTTGAAGTTTGTAATTTAAATGCACACAGACTGATTGTTTTGCTGAATAAGTCTGTACTGTCGGGTTTTTAATCATTGGTTTTACCTATATTTATTTTTTGACTTTTTAAGTTCCAGTAGCTGTTGAATTCTAATTCTATGATTATTTTCGGGGTTTTCACCTTTAATGGACAGGACACTGGAGATTACAGACAGGAAAGTGTGGGGAGCAGAGAGAAAGGAAGGATCGGCAAATGACCTAGAGCCGGGAATTGAACTTGCGTCGCCGTGAGCACATTAGTGCTGTGTCGATTAATTATCAATAATTATGAATTTCCCCAATTTTCTGATCAGATTGATTTAAGTGTGATTTAATATTGAGATTTGCTGAGTCCTAGTCAAATATATATTTTCTGCTGGTTTTATTACATAAATTATTAAAGAGAGTTTAGATTTATATAATAATACTAGTCAAATATATTTTTCTCTTAGTATTATATAAATTATTAAAGAGAGTTTAGATTTATATAATAATACTAGTCAAATATATTTTTCTCTTAGTATTATATAAATTATTAAAGATAGTTTAGATTTATGTAATACTACTAGTCAAATATTTCTCTTAGTATTATATAAATTAAGAGAGTTTAGATTTATGTAATAATACTAGTCAAATATTTCTCTTAGTATTATATAAATTATTAAAGAGAGTTTAGATTTATATAATAATACTAGTCAAATATTTTTTTTCTCTTAGTATTATATAAATTATTAAGAGTTTAGATTTATATAATAATACTAGTCAAATATTTCTCTTAGTATTATATAAATTAAGAGAGTTTAGATTTATGTAATAATACTAGTCAAATATTTCTCCTAGTATTATTATATAAATTATTAAAGAGAGTTTAGATTTATATAATAATACTAGTCAAATATATTTTTTCTCTTAGTATTATATAAATTATTAAGAGTTTAGATTTATATAATAATACTAGTCAAATATATTTTTTCTCTTTGTATTATATAAATTAATAGAGAGAGTTTAGATTTATATAATAATACTAGTCAAATATTTTTCTCCTAGTATTTTTAATAATATAAATTATCAAAGAGGGTTTAGATTTTTTGTGCCACATCAGCATCAATGGCTATTTTATGGCAAGCAGCACAAAATTTACAGTTTATAAATAATACTTTTTCATAAAACACAGATTTGTAACAATAAAAAGACAATCTAAAACTGTTTAATATGTACTTTTGATTAAACATTCTTCAAGTTTGAAAGGATTCACATTTAAATTAAATTCCTCTCCAGATATAAACTTATAACATTAAAAGTAGGGCATTGCAAAGGAATGTGTTTTACATTCAGGTTATTAACAATTAATATCCATATTTTCAGCAGTCTACATTTGCTTGGTTTCAAAGCACGTTCTCCAAACACTAGGGAAAGTTAACCTCTGAATCCGAATGCTTTGGTCCTGGTGTCCCTGTGTGGCGATCATGACATCGGCCTCGTCCAGAACAAACACTTTGATCTTTTTGGGGTCGATGAGTTTCAGCTTAATGCACCAGTCCAGAACCGTCCCAGGTGTGCCGATGACAATCTGCTCCTTGATCCTTATGCCACGCTCCACTGACAGACAACACAGCAGCCGTCACGCATTTACATATCGCAAGATTCAGAGGCTTCATTCAAGACACTCACTTCTATGTCCTCGAACTGCATATGCCAGTGTGACTTCTGGATAAAACTTGCCCATCTGCTCGATGACTTTGCCCGTCTGCAGAGCCAGCTCATATGTGGGAGAAATGCACAAACACTGGAAGACAGACACCGTGAATTAATAACATGTACTGTACATCACACCTCATGCTCAAATGAAAACTCATTCATTTGGCTTTGTGAGTTAATGCAAAAAGATATTTAGCAGATTTAGTTAAAGAGCCCCTATTATGGGTTTTTGAAAAAGACCTTCCATGCAGTAACACAGCAATAAGTGAATGAAAACATCCAGCTGAGGTTTAAATCTGAAAGTGCACCATGCTTAAAACTACTGATTCTTCAAAGAAAGAGTCACCTCAGAGTCGAATGAACGATTCGTTTAGTGTTCGGATCTTTTGCCTGAACGCATTAACATTGATGCGGATCCAGTAAAACGTAACTGTGCTTTTCCCTTCAAACACTAGCAGAGCACAGGGGTTCATAGGATTGATCATGACGCGATGATGACAGAGTTTATATGGATCCGTTTCTTCTTCCTCCAGATCCTGTAAGTGTTTCTTTTTCCTACATAACCGGCAAGTGTGATTAAAAGGGTTGCCTCGTTTTCTGTGGTTTGCATTTGGGTGTTGTAACTTGTAACTGCTCTGAGTGGCTTGTAATTACGTATCTATTATAGATCAGTGCTTAAAATGCATCTCTCAGGTTAAATCGTTAAAATCGGCTATTCACATATTGCATCCAAAACCACATTAAAAATGCGATGTGCTGCTTCTTTTACCGATTTAAATGCGATTCTTTGCCGTTTGTTGTTGCTATGGCAAAAACACTTGCAAATAGTCAAGTGTTTCACAAGTTACACGTTTCATGAAATGCTGGGTTAAAGTATTCAAATGATGAATTATTTAATAAAATACACTATTTTGCATATATTTCCAGAACTGAAATCTGACCAATGGATAAAGCAAGGGTTAAAATTGTGGACATTACAGTTTTTACAGGATATCTTTTTTTTTAATCACTTCATGAATTTAGAAAATACAGTTAATAGCCAGAAAAAGGAACAATTTTGTGTCTTTAAGACAACCTTCTAATATTTTTCAAAATCTTTAATCAAACAGCTCTGAATAATAACTTCATGCATTTATTTAGGGAAAGTTTGTTTCGGAATTATAAACTTAAAGACTCCCACTAAACCTATTTTTGACCATCTCTGCCTCCTGAATCTTATATTCTGCTTCAAATATCATGAAAAAATTAGTTAAATGAACATTTGCATGAAACGTAAATATTTTGGTATCATTTGTAATTTCAATTATAAAACATTACATTTAGTTTTTGTCCCTATATTCAGGTCAACTGTTACATCAGCTATAATAAGGCATGATGAAGTGTTGGTACTTCCTCTGGTGGGAAATCTAGAGGGCACTGAGGCATGTCATTATTCTTCTTTCATTCATTTGTACCAAATATTTATTTAGGATACACTTACAGTAGATTAATTAGGTCAACTCTGTTACTGTGATATTTCAGGGAATATCTCATTACCATTTAAAAAAAATATATGTTGATGAAAATGCATGAAATTATTTTCTTAGAAATGCCATGTGGTATCTGGTTCGAGGTAAGCATCACAAAATAGTGGAAAATGTCAACTCAGTTATTGTTAACTCTGTTATTGTTTAAAGGTCCTTTAAAATAGCTTAAAATAAAGTTTTTAGATGTTAGTATCAGTATTGTTAGTTTTTAGGATATCCATGAGCTAGTGTGCCCTAAAACAGTGACAAAATTCACATTTAGAAGAAATTAAACTGATATCAACATGTAAAGCTTGTAGTTTGTCACTTTTGCCTAAATGAAGTAACAGTTTTCTTTACATCAACCCATACTAGTTTGTCATCACATCATAACCAATCAAATGCTCTTTAGTATGTGACATGCCCCGCCCCTTCAAGACATTTCTCATTTGCTTTTCATTTGATGTGCTTGAGCTCAACCACTCTCATTGGCAGCTGTGATATAACAAAACGCTATTGGCTGTTTTTTTTTTTTTTTTTCTAAGGGGAGGAGCTACACAATGTCCAACCGTCTCTTTAAGTTTCAGTTGAGATTTCATAAAACATTGAATAAAATATGCCATTTCAAAGCACTCCACGGGACCTTTAACAATAATTTTAACAAGTATTAGTAAAAGAATTATGTTCTATCACATTTAAGCGTTTTGCATTATTTTACATTAATTATTATTCCATTTACTGTAAATTATACAGTTGTTGCATGTCATTCTAGTGTTTTCACTTCTTGTTGACTGAACAAAAAGAAAAAAAGTAATTTTCAAAATTCATTTTGGTAGATTTCTGGCCCAATACATGATAAAATACAGTAATTTTGAGATACGTAATGGGAATATAAAGTGTAATAAAAATAAAACAGGTGGATACAAAAGTATTTTTTTAAGTTTTTCAATCACTAGTCTAAACAAAGACATCAAAATGTGACAAGCGCTTGAAATAGCAATGGTTTTGAATGAGGTGTCACGCTGTAAATCAGAATGAAACGGAACACTTGAGCTAGTCTTGGTTTTTTAAACTCACCTGCGACCATTTACAGGCTGGGTCCACATGACTGAGCATGGCCAGAACGAAAGCGGCCGTTTTACCAGTGCCAGACTGAGACTGAGCAATCAGATTCTGAGGTCTGGGAGTTAACAGCAAAAAAAAAAACAGATGTTTGTTCATATGAATGTTATATTAAAACTGCCTTAAAATACAGTTGAAGTCAGAATTATTAGCCCTGTAGAATTATTAGCCCCCTCTATATGATTTCCCAAATTTTCTGTTTAATGCAAAGATTTCTATACACAATAGTTTTAATAACTAATTTCTGATGTATGTAATTTAATAACTGCTTTCTTTTATCTTTGCCATGATGGCAGTACATAATATTTGACTAGATAGTTTTCAAGATACTAGTATTCAGCTTAAAGTGCAATTTAAAGACTTAACTAGGTTAATTAGGGTAACTAGGCAATTCATTGTATAACAGTGGTCTGTTCTGTAGACAGTCGAAAAAAATTTTGACCTTAAAATGTTTTTTTCTTAAATAAAAACAGCTTTTATTCAAGCCAAAAGAAAACAAATAAGACTTTCTCCAGAAGAAAAAATATTATAGGAAATACAGTGAAAAATTCCTTGCTCTGTTAAACATCATTTAGGAAATAATTGAAAATAAAAAATCATAAATATATTGAAATAATTGAAAAAATAAGACCAATAATTTTGACTTTAACTGTATATACTCTGATATTTCACATTACAAATAATAAAATGGTTCAATATTGTGCCATAAATATGCAATTACTGCAATAAAAACAACAAGAATAATATCTATGCATTTAAATCTGTATGTGTGTGTTCACTTATATAAACCTGATTTTAGTTTAATATCGAAAGTTAAGAGTCAAAGGGACTCAAGCACAACTCACTTAACCCTCTACTAAAATAGAATTTATGATATTTATGAACTTACGGTTCGGCGAGCATCATGGGAAGGGCATTCTCTTGGATTTTAGAAGGTCTGTTGAAGCCCATTTCATAGACACCTTTGAGCAACTGAGGTTTCCTGAGTTACACAAATGAAAACTAATGAAAAAAACTGTCCAATGGTCTTAAATCCTTTATTTTCTCTGAATATTCACCAAGACAGTTTTTCAGTAATTGTTCTGAATGCCTGCAATATAATTTAAGAGATGAGACAGTAGGACTTTCACAATGTTTTTGAAATGTCACTCGTCTAGGATGCATTTATATGTTCACAAATACAGAAAAATTGTGATATGTTATTTTTGAGATGTCATTTTAGCACTAGTACTCACAGTCTCAGCTCCTCGAAGGTCTTGACTGAATAAAGCGGTGAGTTTGGGTCTCTCTGAAGAACCTCCACCTGGTTTGTGTTATTGACCAGATTGCTTCTGATCAGTTTGTTCAGGAGACTCTGTGTGGCTCTGTCCTCTAAATTAGTACATTTGGAAAAGAACAGGCTTACTATGATGATCTAAATCCATAAAACCCTGGTGTAATTTGAATAAATATTGATGCAAGCAAACACTTTTTAAGGTGTTCACTTTTGGCAAGTTTGTGCTATTAAAACAAGCTCTTGTAATTGTTCTGTCTGTACTGTTCTTTCAGAAAGTCTGAAAGTTGCCCTGATGCACACCAAACAAGTGGGCTGAGACCTCTAAAAAATATGAGTCTTGGATTCCAAATAAAATCCGGTGTGGTTCGATTACGGTTTTGATACCATATGTACCATCAAAATAAGTCTGGCAATAAATTGACTCGGGTTTCTTTCTATTTAAAGATGTTTACTAAATTTTCAGCATCATAACAATAAACTCCGGTCAAGAGACTGTGTTGCTCCATCTTTCGTTCTTTCACTTTTCTATATCGTAATATAACTTAAACAGTCCAATAAGGGTGGAGCAAACCATTACAAACAAAAGAGTAGGGGTGAAATCAACAAACTGTGCACAACTAAACATAAACATGTGTAAACTGTACATGAATCAGTGTGCTATTAATAAACTATATTAAATCAAATTTTGGCTCTTACACCATATATATGTAAACCATAGCTTTTTTTTTTTCATTTTGACTGTCACAAGTTTACCCATTATAATTCAATGCAGGTTTTTGATAGCTTTTTTTGACTCAACACATTTTATAAGCTCCTTATGAGCCCTCAGTTGATAAAAAAAAAAAAAATTCATCACATGTGTACAACAGGCATGTTCAGCACAGCACATGGCATAGATTCGACTAAACGAAGCCTTTTTAATCTTTTTTCTTGATTAACATTACAGTGCTAAAGGGATAGTTCTCCCAAAAATGAAGATTTACTGTTAATTTACTAACCATCAGATCATCCAAGATGTAGGTGACTTTTTTTATTCAGTTGATCATTTAAGATTTTTAACTGAATCTGTAGTTTTTGATTATTCATATAATGCAAGTCAATGGTCATATAAACAGGATTAGATTGGGTCATTTCAAGTAAAGGTAAAACTGAAAGTATGCACCAAATTCTGATATTTTCTAACAGGAGAAGTTATATACACTTGGGAAAATAGTAAATGGTTAAATAAATAAATAAATAAATAAATATATATATATATATATATATATATATATATATATATATATATATATATATATATATATATATATATATATATATATACGATATATATTAGTTGGAAGTATGCAATCTGTACTCCAAAATAACTCATTTGAATTGAGAAAATATTCATTTATGACCACTTTTTAGTCATATCACACATTAAAGTGAATTTTATATAAAATCATAGTGTACATGACAGTCTCTGGACTAGCTGCATCACAAACACCAATATTTTAACAATTTATAAAAAATTAATCACTTTCTAGCCATCTGATAATGGAAATGTATATTGCAATCTTGATTTTCGAAAGTAATACATCACTTTGTAAACCTTTATTATTACCATTTCTTGAGTCTCCCCATACAGTTTGATTTGGCACTTGGAACTGGAAGCCGCTTCGCGTAACGTCACACAATTTTTTGAAGCAAAATTAATTTAAACAGCCAGTTATTTCTTACGCCGATTAAGAAACTCGAACAGGCCTTGGCGACTATAATAAAGAAAATCTGCTTTAACTGTAAAACAAAAAAAAATTGCTTAATAATCTTGAAAAATAAAAGTGTAAAGCCTGTAGCCCACAACAAAGTTGAAAAGTCATTGTGCATCATATTTAACAAACTGTTTACTTTGAATTTGATATCAGTTTGCTCACATTGATAATTGAATAATTATCAGATTATGTCATAACGCTGCTGTGCCGTTAGCCAATTGTTGCATTGCTGATCATGATTTCGAGGATCAATAGATCTGTCCTTCACAACACATGCAGTGATCTCAGATCAGTTCATCCAGATATTTTAATCTGATTCGTGAACTTACTTGAAGAACTAAATTAGTCAGAGATCAGTAATCAAGATTAAAAGATCCAGCATGTCAACTCATCTTAGATCATTTAAGAGAAGTACAAAGAACGGACCCCTGATCCAAGTAAGAAACTGAACATGATTTACAATATTATTTGCTTTAATCCACAGCCTGAAAAAAAATTCTCTGCACGCGCACACACACGGGAGTGTAGTGAGCACAAGCTTCTGGTTGCTTAATGACATATGCGCGAGCACGCACTTAGACACAAGTTCATTTATCAGAATGGAGTCATGCTGTAAGCAAGGATAATTTATAGGAGTTGTCGAATCTTAATCACATACAAGAACCATTATAGCAAAAACGTGCATCCTCATTCTTGTCACCTCCCATCTGAGTGCACTCGACCATATGTCATCAAACATGCTCACTACACAAGAACTGTTTGCTCAGACTGTGGATTAAAGCTAATAATATTGTAAATAACCTTTAATATCTTGTACAGACCAATTGTCTTGCTTTATGAGCTCTTATAAGAACGTTAATGATCTACTTGAGAATAAAATCTTGTACATCAGTGACTTAAGGGGGAGTAAATGAAGTGTAAATTAAAATTTAAACACACCCTTGGAATACTTAATGATATACAACATCAAAAATTGCAATGGCACTATATATATATATATATATATAAAACACATATACACACACACTTGCATACATCAACACTATATTAATAGCGTTAATGTATATTAACAATACATATAATATGTAAATTTCGACAACAGATTAAAAATTAACCTTTTTCGTCTTCATCATCACCTAAAGAACAAAAAAAATACAAGACAATAGAAAATGCATTAAAAAACGTAATGCAATTATTTCTGAACAGGTTTCTTTTTTATAACTATATAGACAACATATCTCTATACATTTTATAATAATAGTTCATACTTCACATAAAACTGTATGACTTTGTTCTTTCGAAAACCAAGTAAATTCCAAGTTTATAAGTTAAAAAGACAAGTTCAAAGCTTTTATACAGCTATAGTGATATTGCAAAGCTTGAAAGTCACAAGGATTGTAACTAAAAACGTATTTCTATGAAAACCACTAACACTTTAATGCATGTAAAACAGGACTACCATTATTCTGATGCAAAGATGCATTTTCTGCTTCTATAATCCGCAGGTCCCCAACCTGTTTTCAAACAAAAGAATTGACAGTTTTTAGTATATATATATATATATATATATATATATATATATATATATATATATAATGTCAATGATAACTTTTAAAATCGATCAAACAAAACTAAAAGATTACAAACATATACATATATATATATATATATATATATATATATATATATATATATATATATATATACACACACACACACACACACACACACACACACATATATATATATATATATATATATATATATATATATATATATATATATATATATATATATACATATATATACACACACTTGCTGTTAATAGAGGTAAAGTTGTTTTTATATTCTCACATTAGCTCATTTTAATGGTCTCTATATTGTTTACCGCTACTTTGAATATTGGGTCGCATGCAAGTGTGACTTGAAAACAATTATTATTTACTTGACTGTGAACAATGTTGTACTCTGATAATATGAATTTCCTGTTTGGTATTTGCAAATAATCCTTTTCTGAAATTATATTATTAAGGAGAGCATCTGACTGTGCGAATATACAAGCAAGTTTACGTCAACGTAACGTTAAACTGAACACTCACTAACGTTAGCTAATAAATCACAGAAAACTTTCAAGTCAAACTGTAGTCACTAAATCGCATCTACATTTAAAATCTGATACAGGCCTCGGCTCAAAGTGTATTTAGAAAGAATTTTGATGACCAAAACATCGCCTTAAACACGCCTGTGTCATATAAACGCAAAGTAGGCAGTTCACTGGGATTTGAGACGCGTCCAGCGCCTGACTCACAGCTGCTAGTGCGCTAATCCATCAAAACACGATTAAACCTACAGTTTCACTCACAGACTTGGTTGTGGACTCTTGTTCGTCCACAGCTAGAGCCCACGAGTCGGTTGACATGGCTTAATCGCAGTTATATGAACTTTTAGGCGGTCTTGATAAGTCTTCTGATGATGGACTGTTCACTTCACGCGGCTTCACGAGAACGCGCACACTGCCAGCGCGCGGTCACAGAACGCCGTCCGGCCGGAAGTTATTATCACACGATGCTCAGTCCCAGATTATTATTAACTTCGACCAATTTTGTCTGTAAGTATATATGATTTATTCGAAAGCCCAGTGTAAATGGTGAAATGAGTTAGTCTGTTTGTGTAAAAAGCAGATTCTGCAGATGATAATGTTTCACATTTTGGTTTATTTTGATGTAAATTTAATTAAATGTTTATCAGTCTGACAGATAACATATTACACTTATCATAAAACCTTAAGCCTAAACATGGTTTTATAATAGTAAAAGTGTGGTATGTTTTCTGTCAGACTGATTAACATTTAACTTGTAGTATTTTTCATTCATTCATTCATTCATTCATTTTCCTTCGGCTTAGTCCCTTTATTAATCATGGGTCGCCACATCGAAATGAACCGCCAATTTATCCAGCATATGTTTTACGCACGGCGGCTACTCTTCCAGCTGCAACCCATCACTGGGAAACACCCATATACTCTCATTCACACACATACACTAAGGAAAATTCAGCCTACCCAATTCACCTGTACAGCATGTCTTTGGACTGTGGATGAAACCGGAGCACCCAGAGGAAACCCACTCACCAATACAGGGAAAACATGCAAACTCCACACAGAAATGCCAACTGACCCAGCCAAGGCCCGAACCAGCGACCTTCTTGCTGCGAGGCAACTGCGCTACCCACTGTGCCAACGTGCTGCCTCTGTAGTATTTTTCTTTAATATAATTTATTTGCCAATGGCTAGTGGCCAAAACAATACTTACATATTTTGTACATTTACTAAATTGCATTTTTTCTTAAAATAACAATAATCTTATTGACAATATTGTTAAAATTATTAAAGAAATTTCACATTAACAGAAAATTCAGGCTTCATTACACAAATTTCCTAGTATCCCTGAAATGCATCACGTTTACTTTATTAACACACTCATTTAATTATTATTATAATAATTTATTCTTTAATATATTATAAAAATCCCTCTTGTAACACTCCGTAACCCCAATTTTCTTATAGTAAAACTATTATAACCATGTTTTTGTGGCAAATTGTGATCTGCACCACAGTTTTGCTATTCATTCAATTATTTTCCTTCAGCTTAGTGCCTTTATTCATCAGGGGTTGCCACAGCGGAATGAACCACCAACTTATCCATCGTATGTTTTAACTTATTCAATTCACCTATAGCGCATGTCTTTGGACTGTGGGGGAAACCGGAGCACCCAAAGAAAACCCACGCCAACACGGGGAGAACATGCAAACTCCATAAAAAAATGCCAACTGACCCAGCCTGGACTTGAACTAGCAAACTTCTTGCTTCGAAGCGACAGTGCTAACCACTAAGCCACCGTGCCACCCACTACAGCAATATTGTTAAAAATGTAACTTTAATAGAAAATTCAGGCTTCATTACACAACTTGCCTGGTATCCCTGAAATGAATCACATTTACTTTATTAACAAACTCATTCATTCTCCTCAATTATATCAGAATCATTCTTGTAACACTTTGTAAACCCAATTGATTTATAGTAAAACTCTAAACAAAGTTTTCGGCAAATTGATTATATGTTTGCATGTTTGCATATGTTTTACTACAAATACCATGATTATATTGTGGTTAGTGCAACAAAATCTTGGTTAATTTAGGGTTGCCATGGTTCAACTAGAAAGAAAAACTAGAACTAGAAAGTTTTATTATTTGTAATAAAATCCTGGTTAGGGGTGACACGGTGGCTCAGTGGTTAGCAATGTCGCCTCTCAGCAAGATCAACTGGTTCGAGTCCTAGCTGGATCAGCTGGCATTTCTGTTTGCATGTTCTCCCCATGTTCATGTGGTTTTCCTCTGGGTGCTCCGGTTCCCCCACAGTCCAAAGACATGTGCTTGAGGTGAACTGAATAAACTAAAGTGGCATAACTGTGTAAAGCATATGCTGGATAAATTGGCGGTTCATTCCGCTGTATAGTGACCCCTGATGATTAAAGGGACTAAGCCGTAGGAAAATGAATTAATGAATGAAAATCCTTTTTCATTTTCAGAAGGGACACCAGTAGTAATTCTGGAAGAAAAGGTTGATCCATATATTAAGGGGAGGAAAGTAATACACACTATTACACAGTGTGTACATTTTTTAAAAATAATACCTTCCTTACCATCATATAGGAAGTCACAGTTGATGTAACCATGGTGATACGAATGCAATGCGCTATGCTAGAAATACCTCATCTGAACATTGGCTACTGTGTAAGAAACATGTTAAGGGATTTTCCGTGGCCCAATTAAAACCCATACATTACAGATAGTACGCTTTAAAGGCACAGCTCACTCAAAACTGAAAATTCCCTCATCATTTACTCACCCTCCACTTGTTCCAAACCGGTTGGACTCTTTTTCTTCTGTTACACAAAGGGTTTCCCAGTACTAGATTGCAGATGGAAGGGCATCCGCTGCGTAAAACATATCCCAGAATAGTTGGCGGTTCATTCCATTGTGGTGACCGCTGATAAACAAGGGACTAAGCCAAAGGAAAATGAATGAATGAATGAACACAAAGGACGATATTTTGAAGCAAGATGCAAACCTTTGACTTTCATAGTATTTGTTTGTCAGTGATTACCAGTTTTAGCTTTCTTTAAAAATATCTTCTTTATAGTGTTCAACATCAAGAAACATATGTAACCACTTGAGCATAAGTAAATAGTCAGTAAATGTTCAGTTTTGGGTGAACTGTCCCTTTAACCCTCTGTTGACTTATGATTTCTGAAAGAGAATGATAACTGAACACTTATTAAAATTTGGAAGAATGTTTGGGAGAACGTGTAAACTCCACACAGAAACGTTGGCTGGCTTGTTAAGGACTAGAACCAGTGACGTTCTTGCTGTGAGGCAACAGTGCTAACCACTGGGCCACCATGCCACCCATCTAGGAAAGGAGGTGGAGTAGGGGTGGAAGGGGGGATTCTTCAAAATGAAGATGGCTGTTATATGGAACTTAGGGTATTTATAGTGGCTTAGGAATCGTCAGATTGATGAATCATAAATTGGATAATGCAGAACCAGCTGCAAGCAATCATAAGCACGTGATCCTCTCGAAATTAGTTTAGAAATAAACTTCACTTATTCTGATGAATCCCTTACCCAAAAAGCACCGACACATTTTTTTTCTAAATTTAGCATTATAAAATTTATTTTTGATATAACTTTAGTATAACATTTAACTATTCTTTTATTGTAATGTTAATTAAAATATCAGCTTTAAATCCAGTGCTTTTTATTAAGCATTCAAATTTGAATTTAATAACATAGTAATATATTACATTTTAATTTAAATCATTAATTTAATTTTGTAATGTAATGTTAACTAATTTTGTACTTTTTAACTCATATTACTTATATTTAATATTTAATTCTAAACATACTTTATAATAATTTCATTATGACTTCTTGACTTTTGACTAAAATTGTAATGTAACATAAAGTCAGCCTTAAAATGTGTGTACTTTTTAATTTTAATATTAGTAATATGATCCATTTTAATTTAAATATTTAATTTTATTTTGTAATCTATTTTTTAAATATGCAAGATTATTATTTGATAACAATCCAAAATCAAAATAAAAGTGCTCAGGGGTAGCATCGATTTTAATTAACCCAAGAAAATGAAGGTTAAAAATGATGTTTCTCTTATACGCAGTCTTGTATTTCACTGTATGCTTTTGTTTATTTTGCAATGTTTTTCAATTCATAACTGTTTTTTAAAATAAAGATTTAATATTTGCAGATTATTTTGCAGCTCACATTTATGAATGTCATCCATTCCCATCGCTTTGCTCCTGGATTTGACATATATTCTCAATTATTGCAGATGAACCACCGCAGCCCTCTGTAAATCCCAGCAGACGAGATAAGGGACGTTCAGGAAGAGCGAGTGAGCAAGAGAGAGAGGAAGAGAGACAGTAAATAGCACATGTTAATTTAATTGAGCAACAGAAGCTGAGATTCGAGCCAAAGCAGCGCACATCACTAACCACACACACACACACACTTTCTCCAACCAACCAACCAACCTGTTGTCTTTTAAGAAGCCCTGGAGGCTCCATATTGATTGTCATGGTTACGTCCTCTGCAAAAGCAGATTAATCAGATGCCACGGCCATGAAATGCATTCATAAAATAATAATAAATCAACGGCTGTCATATTAAAACCAAGATAGTGAGCTTAGGAAAGCATGAATGATTGAAGAAAAAAATTAAATAAATAAATAAAACGTCAGTCTGAATCCTTCGCATCATCTGTGATCTCTCACCCTCCCCTCATTTCCCCCCTCATGCATGGTGTTGCATTTCAGCCTGTGGTACCCTATCAAATAGGATACATGAATGGGCTCTCGTCACTGATTACGGAGAGACCGAGAGGTGGGGGAGAGCTGGTAGGTGGGTGGTACAGATGCTGAGGGGAGAATTGAGCGTTGGCGGGGGGGGCTGGTGGGGTTCGTCTTTAATCTGTTGCACAGGACAAGCTCTTGCGTTCCTGCCACAGCTTCATAACCACATGTTGCTGCGCTGATTGACTGCGTTAAGCTTCCTCCAGCTGCTTCTATATCTGTCAGTCTCTCTCTCTCTAACCTCCCTCCTGTCTTCAGTTGATTCAGTTGTTGCGTCCATCTCCAAGAGGTAAAGAAGAGCTTTTTTTCGGAGTTGCAACACACCTGATGTTGTTTTTGTGGACACCACCAAACCAGTCATCGAGAGAGAATTGCGAATGCTGCAGATGTGAGGTAAGACTTCTGGAAAAAGTGCAGGAGGAACTGAACTCAATTGTTTGATTGATTTAGTTTTGCATTTAAGTGTGTGTGTTTTTTTTATTGTGTCTATTTTTAGTACGCTTGCAAAGTGATGGATCTGTAGTCAGTCTGCTGTGGATCAACAGGTGGTTGTTTCTGTTTTCCTGCATGGTTTGTGTGTGTGGTGGCAGCCGTGCGGAGCGTGTGTGTAGTGGGTGATTTGGCTGTTCTGTTGGGAGTGATTCACACGCTTCTGCTCCAGGGAGAGGATGATGGGAGGCGGGCGTGATCATTGTCTGTCACTTTTGGGATCTCCTTCTTGGTTATACTAAAGAAAGCCAGAAAGAAATGTTTTCATGCGGATGATGATAATCAAATCACAAGGAGATGTATAAATATGTGTAACTTAGCCTATAATTAATAATAATTATTGATAAAGCAAGTTATACTGCAATCAGGTGATGTGCTCCATCTGGTGCGATAATCTTATTTTGTAATGTGAGCTGTGTCACGGTTTTCATATCTTGTAGTGTGCGCACATTTAGGATTTGTGGTAATAACATTGCCATGATGGTCAAAGGAAGTTTTTTCAGTATTAAATGTCAATCTCGTATGCATATCATGAAACAAATTAAACAGACTTTGAATAAGGTTACTTCGTGCATGCTGAGTGAATAGCAAAGCCCTTTCCGTTATTCTATGAACATTTATTCGTTCAGAATGAGAGACATTTGATTAGCTTTTATTGAACATGTCTTGGGACGTCACGTTGGTGCAGTGGTAGCACGATCGCCTCACAGCAAGAAGGTTGCTGGTTTGAGCCTTGGCTGGGTCAGTTGGCATTTCTGTGTGGAGTTTGCATGTTTTTCCCGCGTTCGCATGGGTTTCCTCCGGGTGCTCCGGTTTCCCCCACAGTCCAAAGACATGCGCTATAGGTGAATTAAATAAGCTAAATTGGCCGTAGTGTATGAGTGTGAATACGAGAGTGTATGGGTGTTTCCCGGTGTTGGGTTAACTAGGCAGGATAGGGTAATTAGGCAAGTTATTGTATAACAGTGGTTTGTTCTGTAGACTATCGAAAAATATATAGCTTAAAGAGGCTAATAATTTTGACCTTAAAATGTTTTTTTTTTTTTAATTAAAAGCTGCTTTTATTCTAGCCTAAATAAAACAAATAAGACTTTCTCCAGGAGAAAAAATATTATCAGACATACTGTGAAAATTTCCTTGCTTTGTTAAACATAATTTGGGAAATATTTAAATTAATAATCCTGACTATATGTAACTATTTTGTGTGTTGTCATAAAAGTGGATAATTTATGCAAATTCACATGACTTCATTCGTATGATTTTTTAAAAAAGGAGGCGTGCTCCCAAACTCCACCCCTTAACCCAACTGTACTAAAATGTACAAATTTATATGAATGAAATAGTTATGAATTGCTGTTGGATTGTGTGGAAGAAATAAATCTCTTCATTGAGGATGAAATTGATTTCGTTCTTTAACTGGCACTTTCTGCTTTGCTTGGTTTATTTGAAAAGCTTGCGATGATTGTGATATAGGGTTGGGCCAATAAACATAATTATATCGAGTCACGATAAAATTTATGTCAATAACAATGATAAGCTCTGGACTTTTTTTACTCTAAATTGATCTAAAAGCCAATCACACTGCAGTAATGAGCAACAATAGGAATCTAAAAGTGTATTGATATTAGAGAAGTACCAAATTTTCAGCCACCCACAAATTAATCGGCTGAAAATGTTATGCCGTTTAATGGATCCTCTAATTCTTGTGGCTTTAGTCATTGTTGGGGCACTATTTTAAATCTGGAAGCATTACCAACTTATATGGAAATATATATCGTTATCGTTCAATATGGAAAATAATTATCGAAATTGCATTTTTTCCATATCGTCCAGCCCTATTGTGATTTGATAATGTTTTCTTTAGGTTGCACTCTTTTGGTTCATTCCTTACTCTTCCTCAAGTGCATTTTCCCCTTTATGAGTTTCGTTTCTCTGTTGAACACAAAATGAGATATTCTAACATCTATATGGAAAGCAAATAGCTTGAATGTCAGTGGTTAGAGATTTCCATCATACTTCAAAACATCTTCTTTTGTGTTCAACAGAACAAAGAAACCCAAATATGTTTGGAACAATGAATGGTGAGTAAAAGATGACAGAATATGTAGTTTTGGTTAAACTATCCCTTTAAATTCTGTGGTAGGACATTATAGATTGCAAAAAATTCTTTAAAATAATGATTTAATTATCTTTAAAATAATACGATTTCTTATTTAAAGATTTGACTAATCTAGATGACCTTTTAACACTATAAAAAAATCTTTATTCACGGTATAGAGAGGCAATAAAAAACCTTTATGGTTAAGTATGATTTCTGCATGTTTTACGTCACGCTGAAATTAGCATGGCGTTGTGCATAAATGTTGGCTTCTTTGGTACACATGATGGCAGTGTTTGACCGGTTTGTTGTGTGTCATAGCAGTCGGGGGCGAGAGGGAAATCTGTTGCACTCTTCTGTCCTCTCTTGGCATTTTTCCAGTCCCTAATCTATTAGAGAGGGGCGGCATTTCTCTGTCTGTGAGTTACAGCCATGTGGACGCCTCAACAAAAGCGTCTGTTTCTGTTCTGTAATGACGAGGACCTGTTGAATCTCAAACGTTAATATCCTCTGAGAATAATTGCTCTGTAATTTGGAGTTTGGCTGGAAATGAAGACATATTTCCAAAATACTCTCCCTCTGTGGAAATTCAACACATTAGATGGAAATCAGAGGACTGGGCTAAATGAGACTGTGGTTATCTTCTAAAATATACTCAGAGGATGTTTGTTGTTCAGAGCTCAGGAGAGTTAATTGAGTTTTTGCTTGTGTTTGTTTCAGAGAGAGATAGCAGATTGGGAAACCTGTTTGGTAACCATTGTTATACTTTCTTAATTTCGTTTAATGACTTCTGCTTTGAGTTTGTCACAGATGTTTCTCTTAATAATAATCTTAAATCTTAATCTTGAGGACAAACAGAGACACAATATGCAATAAGACTTTAATATACAGTAAATACGATTACCATTAGTAGTTGACAGATGTGGGCTTTTCAATTTCTGATGACATTACAGTTTATAGGATTTTGTATTATAATTATTTCAAATGAGATGGCGAATAAAGTTTTTGTTCATTCATTCATTCATTTTCCTTCGGCTTAGTTCCTTATTTATCAGGGGTCGCCAGGGCAGAATGAACCGCCAACTATTCCGGCATATGTTTTACGCAACGGATGCCCTTACAGCTGCAACCCGGTACTGGGAAACACCCATACACACTCATTCACACATACTCATACACTACTACGGCCAATTTAGTTAATCCAATTACTTATAGCGCATTTCTTTGGACTGTGGGGGAAACTGGAGCATGAATGAATGTTTTTCAAAGTGGGAAAGCTTCTTTAGACCTTTAAATAAATGGTTCTTAATAAAAACATTATAGAGCTGTAAAATGAACGTTGAGTAGCAGCTTAGATCATTTTGTATTGAAATGTTTGAGCTCACATCGAGCCCTTTTGATGGTAGAGCGAGTTCTAGACTGAGAATATTGCTGCTGTTTTCCTACAAGGAGCAAAATCTGCGATGCATTAGCTTTTCATTTCAATCCCATTAACGTCTAGGGGAATCAGTAGAGAAGTTAAGAGATCTCATTTGCACACTGAAAACCAGTTAATCTGAGTGTTACATCATGTTAGTCACTTTTTATGGAACTACCATTAATAGAACCAAGAGCCACAGATGCTGATCTGTGTTGCATTATATATTCTGCATATAATGACTGTGTTTCAAATTATGGGTTGCACTTCTAGTTAGGGAACTTAAAATAATTAAACAAATAACTTGAAATAATAATTAAGTTTCATTTTATATTAGTCATCAAATAGACAGATTAGACAAATTTCACATGTATAGTCATTCATTACTGTGTATTTTATGACCGGTCTAGTTTTGGACTATTTTTAGACCTCAATATGATATTCAAGAACAGACATAATTTAGCCTTGTTTTAGCCAAACCAACTATGGTTAGATGTCTTTTAAAAACAAAATTGCTTGGTGGGTTAGGACTGGTTTTGTGGTTCAGGGTCATATACAGTGGGGAAAATAAGTATAGAATAAGTCATTTTGTATTTTCTATTGGATTAAAGTCAGGTGATTGGCTGGGCCATTCTACAGCTTGATTTTCTTTCTCTGAAAGCAGTTGAGAGTTTCCTTGGCTGCGTTTTGGATCATTGTCTTGCTGAAATGTCCAGCCTGGTTTCATCTTCATCAACCTTATAATGTAGATTTTGGACTGAAGCAGCTAATATTCACTTATAATGGCGAAGGGTAGAGGGTTGCTGAAGAACTTCTGAGAGATTTCAGCTGCTGTCTGGGCATTCACTGCCTTTCTACACCTCCCTTTCTTAATGTGTTCAATACTTGTTCCCTGCGTCATTTAGTTTTATTACACATAACTTCATTTGTAAACTATTTAAATTAGTTTTCTTTGCATAAATGGATTTCTTTGGTTGCTACCAACATTTAGAAATAATTTTCTGAGAAAAATGGTGATGTGTTCAATGCTTATTTTCCATGCTGTATGTAGACGCGAACATCTATATTTAAAAAAAGTGTCTTTTTGGGGCTGCACCATATAATGTTCAGCATTGACATCGTATTGTGTAGATGTTGGGGGGATGTCGGATTTATAGTCAGCAGGCACCACAGATTGGAAGACCTGATTTGTGAAATCAGTGCAAAGCTTAAATATAATAGAGGGAAAGTTTGTAAGCTTTTAAAGTAATTTTGTAAAGCATTCCAGCACAAGACATGATACAAAGAATAACTGTAGAGTTACATGATACTGCAAAAATATGCAATATTGTTGTTGAGTGTTACAATAACAATGTTTCTTAAGATAAACGATATTTGACTTTGGAAAAAGTGTAAGAACCATGATTCTCATTTATAAACGTAGGGTACGCACAAAAAGGGGGTGGAAATATGCGAATACCTTGCAAAAATTGTAATCTATAAAAAACAAACTTTACAGGAGAATGTGCGCAGCTGCAAGTAAACATATTTACCTTAGTTCTCACTTGACTCATTTGAACCACTTTAAATCATCATATGAGCCATAATCAGTAATAAATTTAAAAAGATTCTGGTTCACTTTGGAAAGTTTCTATTAGGGTTGCATATTATATCGTTTCAGCATTGATATCGGAATGTGTGCATCTGCAATAGTCACATTGCAAACATGCAATGTCGAGTTGGGATTATAGTTGACCAAGAGTCACTGTTCAGAACACGAGACTTGTGAAGTCACTACAGAATTTAACCATTCATTCTTTAATATTTCTTCAGATTGGTCCCTTTATTCATCAGGAGTCGCCACAGCAGAATGAACCTCTAACTTATCCAGTATATGTTTTACGCAGCGAAGATGCCCTTCTGGCTGCAACCTAGTACTGGGAAACTCCCATACACTCTAATTCACACACACATTCATACACTACGGCCAATTTAGTTTATTCAATTCACCTATAGCGCATGATTGTTTGGGAAACCAGAGCACCCAGAGGAAACCGTCACCAACACGGGGAGAACATGCAAACTCCACACAGAAATGCTAACTGGACCAGCCGGGAGCCAGCGACTTTCTTGCTGTGAGACGACAGTGCTAAACACTGAGCCACCATGTTTAACTGTAATGAAGTTAGATGTTATAATTTGCATGTTTTTGAGGCCTGAGAGAAATATTCAGGCACAATAGATTTTACCAGTTGGAAGATTAATAAGGAATACTTGAATTACTTATAGATTAAAACAATGGTCTCAAACTCAATTCCGGGAGGGCCGCAGCTCTGCATAGTTTAGCTCCAACCACCACCAACTCACACCTGCTTAATAGTCTCTAGTAGTCTTGAACACCTTGATAAGTTGCTGTGTTTGATTAGGGTTAGGGGAGCAAAACTGTGCAGAGCTGCGGCCCTCCAGGAATCGAGTTGGAGACCTATGGATTAAAGACTTTGCAGAGTCATTTTTACGTTTCCATTACTATAAATAATACACTGTTTGCTTCCCATTTATCTTTGTTTTATTGTTTTTATCTATGCTTGTAATTTGTTTATTACATTTTATGCGTGATTCACTCCCCTACGTAATCACCGATCAATCAAAATGAATAGATTTCGTAACACTTTTTGGGACCAATGCTCACTATTAACTAGCTTCTTATTAGCATGCATGTTGAGATATTGGCTTCTTATTAGTACTTATAAAGTATATATTCTACAAGAACTTATTCTACATCCCTAACACTGCCAATATCTAAACTCAGCTGGAACCAGACTGGCCATTTTCCTCTGACCTCAGGCATCAATAAGGCATATGCGCCCACAGAACTGCCGCTCACTGGATATTTTCTCTTTTTCAAACCATTCTCTGTAAACCCTAGAGATGGTTGTGCGTGAATCCCAGTAGATCAGCAGTTTCTGAAATACTCAGACCAGCCCGTCTGGCACCAACAATCTTACCACGTTCAAAGTCACTTAAATCACCTTTCTTCCCCTTTCTGATGCTCGGTTTGAACTGCAACTCCATGTCTACATGCCTAAATGCATTGAGTTGCTGCCATGTGATTGGCTGATCAGAAATTTGCATTAACAAACAGTTGGACAGGTGTACCTAATAAAGTGGCCATTGAGTGTAGATCGAAATTTGTCATTCAGTATTGTGTAGCCTTAGTTTCTATGCATATTTTATAAATCAGACTCTATGTTTAGGGCAATTAAACATAGAGGGGTCAAATTTCCCCAAACACCCACCATGCGTTTAGCAAATAATGTATGCAGAAGCATCATGGGGTAAAAAGGTGGTTTACATAGTCTGAATTGACCTCGGGTAAAAACTGCTGAGTCATGACATCAGCAGTGTTGCATCTGCTACAGTGGCCTGTTTGATGTGCCAGAGTTCCCTTTGATGGTGCCGAACCAGACCTGCGCTTTGTGTGCCAGAAATCCACCCGTGGGACTGGAGGTGGAGCCGACCTGTCAGAGGTCTTCATTCTGACAGCAGAGAAGCATCCAGAGCCGTGCGGATAATGCTGTTGTCTTCTTGTCTTCATTAATGTGACAGGCATGAGGCCAATGATAATGATTTATAATTGTGTGACCTCTTGTTTTTGAGCGCAGCTACGATGGCCACAGAAATTCTAGACACTTCAGACACACACAAAATGTAAAACATTAAACTTGGTACGATTTATTTAAAGGATAGATTTGTGTAAATAATCTTTTAAGTGCAATGTCATCATTTTTATTGATGTTTTAAAAGGAAAAAAAAATGATTTAATGTTCAGATTTAGTTTTTGTTTTTTTCTGGTGGTCAATTGTTAGCTGAACATGTTCAAAGGTAATGTGATGACCTACATCTATAGTTAAAGTTTTCCTATTTTTCTATATAATAAATAAATAGGTCAAATGAAGTGAATATTTGTTTTTATATTTATTTCTGTATTTATATAATAATAATTACATGCATTTACTTAATAACATTAAACAGATTATTCAGGATTTTGTACTTCACTTTTGACATATAAGATTTATGTGTATTTTTCACAGCAAAACACATTTTTGTTTTAATCCTCGATGGCCTCAGAAGTTCTAAGCACTTTAGACACACTCAAAATGTAAAATATCAATCTTGGTGGGATTTATTTGAAGGATAGCTTTGATTAAACCCTATTTTTAAGTGTAACATCATCATTATTTTATTGATGTTTTGCAAGAAAAATAGATATAATGTGGTGACACGGTGGCTCAGTGGTTAGCGCTGTCGCCTCACAACAAGAAGGTCGCTGGTTCGAGCCCCGGCTGGGTCAGTTGGTGTTTCTGTGTGTAGTTTGTATGTTCTCCCTGTGTTGGTGTGGGTTTTCCCCACAGTCCAAAGACATGCGCTATAGGTGAATTAAATAAACTAGATTGGCCATGTGGCCCTGGCCAACACTGGGTTGCAGTTGTAATGGCATCCGCTTTGTAAAACATATGTTGGATAAGTTGGTGGCTCATTCCGCTGTGGCGACCCCTAATGAATAAAAGGATTAAACCGAAGAAAAATATATGTTGAATAAATGTTCAGAATTAGTTTTTGGTTGTTTTTTGGTGATTTTACAGTTAACCTATTTTTACAGTTTTCTATCTAATAAATGGGTCTGATGAGGTGAATATTTGGAGAATGGGGTTAATATATTGCGTTTATATGTAATATGTAAGGCAAGGCAAGTTTATTTGAATAGCACATTTTATACACAGTGGCAATTCAAAGTGCTTTACATAAACTGTAATAAAAGAGACAAGTATAAGTAAAAAAAAAACTGCGTAAAGACAGTTTTTCCATATTCCAAAAACACTGGTGTATCATATTTTCTCATTTATACTCTGGGACTTCGCTATTCTGGTGATCACCCACCCCGTCTGGACTTTTTCGGTACCTACTAATCTATTGGACGTCTCCAACAGATTCGATTTTTCACCTAAAGTCAAAAAGTTAAGCTTTACAGCTCTAATTTTATGCCCCCAATTTCAACTTCCTTCTGGAAGTAAATCGCACGGCCCCTGATTTTAACCCCCTCTTGGAAGTAGATCGCTTTAGCTAGCCAAATGTAATAAAAGGTCTTGATCTCAGCCAGACGCCAGGGACTTTAAGGGGGGACTCACACTATGTACAGTTGCCTTGAACCGGGCCGAAGCATGCTTGTCCCCCCTCCCATCTCCCTTGACGGCCCGCACTCATATTGCATTCGAGCCTGAGCACGCTTAAGTCATTGATGATGCGCTGTTCAGTTTAAGCGTTCTCGCTCAGCAAAGTGGAGATTTCTTTAGTTATATTATTTTAGCTGTTTGATATGCAGTGACACACAGTCAAATATTTCCGCCACTTTTGACGCTCATAAACAATCATAAAGTCCTTGTGCTGCAGGAATTAGGAGGTTTGCTGAAGGTGCAGCTGTCGTGCAGCGAAGGGTTTGCGTCTTTAATAATCTACGACAGTTTGTGTTCATTAAACAGTAAGAATGATTAATAAATCCATATGAAACAGTCCCTTAAAAGTCACGTCTCGTCTTTTTTCGGGCTCAGGCGCTCTTTGCGCTCACACTACAAGCGTACTGCGCTTGAGCCCAAGTTAACCGTGCTCTGGCACACCTCTTCCAACTGGGCCAGGGCCGGCCAACTGAACCGCGCCTTAGCCCGTTTCAGAGCACTCACACTTCTCAAACGATCCGGGAAACGGCCTGGGCACGGTTCTGATAGCATAGTGTGAGTACGCCCTAACCCCCCACAACAGTTATCTGTGGCGAGTCACGTCTTGGATCTCACTTATTATAATTACGCTGCAATCCCACAGAGACAGCTCTATGGTGATGGCCCAAGTTAAATCTTTGAACTGCCCAATCAGATACAGTTTTTCCATATTCCATGTAATATATCTGTCGCCTTACAGCTAGAAGGTTGCTGATTCGACTCCCGGGCCAGTTGGCAGGTGAATTGGATAAGCTAAATTGACCATAGTGTATGAGTGTCCATGGGTGTTTTCCAGTACGGGGTTGCAGCTGGAAGGGCATCCTCTGCGTAAAACATATGCTGAAATAGTTGGCGGATCATCCTGCTGTGGTGACCCCTGATAAATAAGGGACTAAGCCGAAGGAAAATGAATAAATATTTGCATTACATAATAAAATGTATGTATTTACTTCATAACTTAAAATAGTTGTTTTGGCAAATAAGATGTTTGTGTATTTTCACAATGTTTAAAGCAAATAATGCCATTTGCTTTGAGAAGAGCCACCACAAAGTCATTTTAGGCTGAAAATTTACTGTGAAATATGCACACAATCAATTTGTGTTGGGACAACATGAAGGAATTAAGGTAATTTAATAAGTTTTACAGATTTAAGTGGATTGAACAAAAAATTAAATTGACAAAAAATCCTCAAGAATTGTGTTGTTTCAGCTAATTTAAAATAAGTACTTTGAACAAACAACACACGTCATTTTGTGAATAAAAAAGGCAATGCAAATTCCTGGAGGGACTGATTAATAATAAAACTTACATAATAATAAAAACATGTCAATAATAATAACAATAGGTTCTTCATACCATTTAGATTTTAAAGTAAATCTACTTCACATTAATTAATAATTAATTAATTAATTAATAATACATTAAAATAACTTACATTAAGATAAGCATCACACTGAACTATGTTTACCTCAATGTGCTATTTTTCTTTATTTCTTTATAAACTGTTCATAAATAAATGTGATGCTTTCTCAGTGAACTTCTCAGTGAAACCTGTTTCAGTGTAAAACTTGATTTGTCTGTTGTCTAGACTTTTTAGGGAAACATCACCTCTTCTCTGCATGTGAGAAGCTGTACTTGACAGAAGAACCATCATGCCGGGCCTGATGAACAAGAGCAAGCGGAGCGCTCTGCCTCTCAGCATCTCTGACATCACTTCCTGTGTCAGGGGTTACACTCTGGCATTGACAGCGTCATTGACCTATGAAAACATCGAAGATCACCCTATCGAGGGTGAGTATGCTTCTCTGTAATCATTTTCATCATCAGTGGTTCATACTACATCAGATGTTACATAGATATTTACACATTTGAATTGTATATATGACCATGGATAGACCATTAAATCAGTCATAAGGGTCAATTTTGGGAAATTAAGATTGATGCATCATCTAAAAGTTGAATAAATATACTTTCAAATGATTTGTGATATGTTAGGATAGGACAATATTTGGCTGAGATACAACTACAGTGGTGATTGGTTTAAAAAAGGTAAAAAAGCGTTGTTGAATAGTTTTAGGACAACTTTGATGAAAGGTTTTGAACCACTTCAAATGTTGACTACTATATCTGATATTGTGGAATCTGAGGGCTCAAAAATAAGTCATAAGGCTCAATTTTTGGGAATTATGGTCCATACATCATCTGAAAGTTTATTTATAAACATACTTTACAACTATTTGTGTTTTTTTAGGATAGGACAATATTTGGCCGATATACAACTACAGTAGTCAACATTTAAAGTGGATCAAATACCTTTTTCCAAAATTGTTAAAAAAAATGACAAGAAAAAAAGAGTATAGATGACAAGAATTGAAAAGAAGAAGTGTTGTTGAATAGTTTTAGGACAACTTTGATGAAAGGTTTTGAACCACTTTAAATGTTGACTACTATATTTAATAATGTGTAATCTGAGGGCTCAAAAATAATACATACTGTGATAATGGTCTTTAAAGTTGTTCATATTTTTACTAATCAAAATTAAAGTTTGATATATTTACTGTTTGAGTTTCATTAAATATCTATGGAATATGATTTTTACTTAATATTCAAATGTTTTTGGCAAAACTTTTGACTCATCCTGTATATTTTTGGCTATTCTAAAAATAAACCGATGCAACATAAGACCAGGATCACATATAAAGTTTCCATTCATTTAAATAACAAAGTTTTACCATAAAAAGTCTGTTGAACATGACGTTTAACATTAATGTATGTAAAACTGGCCAAATAGGACACAGTTATATCTGTGAACGAGCTGAGAAAGAAACATGTTTCTATTAGACCTGTGCATTAAAATGACATTACGATAATAATATACAGGATAAAATCACTCACTGCTTTAAAAGGATTACATTTATGTTAATATGGCAGCTTGTCAGCAGTTTTGGGCAAAGTTTGTGATGTCATTATAGGGGGAAATCTGAAACAGCACATTTTGATGCACTTCTTCTGATTTATGGGGATTATAAAAACAGCAAGTGGGCTTATTTTACCATACACTCTCAGAACAAAATGGTACAATGTTGTAGCAAAGAAGGTACAAACCCTTGTCATTGGGGCAGTACCTTTTTATGGAAGAGAATTGTAGCTTAAGACAAAGAAACAAATTTGTACCATTGCAGTTTTTACCTTTAAGGACACGATTTGTACCATGGGAAACCAAACAAACGTTTTTAAAACATGCAGATACAATATTGTACCTTCATCAAAGGTACAATTCTGATCCATGAAGCTACCACACTCTCAGAAATAAAGGTTCGCAAGCTGTCACTGGGGTGGTGCCTTTTCAAAGGGTCTATTTTGGTACCTCAAACGTAAATATTAGTACCTGTAGAACACTTTTGAACTTTTTAAGTGCCAATATGTACCCTTGAGGTATTAATATGGACCTTTTAGGTAAAAAATTGTACCTTTTGAAAAGGTACCACCCCAGTGACAGCTTACATACCTTTTCAAAAACCTTTTACGTACATTTCTGAGAGTGCACAACAGTGACAGACACTTCATACCTTAACCGTGTGAAAAAAGCTTACCAAACATTTATTTAAAATGCTTTAAATGTTTAGTTTACAATACCTATAGTTTTATGTTTTATCAGTTGTTTTGTTTTATAGAACTTAATAATTAATGTTTATGAGTTTCTTTAAATACATGCTTTTAAATGATAATGCATGTTTTAATATGGAAATGATTCATAAAATTACTTTGCCTTTCCAGTAATATTTATTTTCATAGATATTGTAATAAAGAAGGAGTTGTTCAACCCTTATGCACCTTTTTTATGAGAACAGTTGTGTAGCTTCATTTCAATTATACCATAAAAGGTACAGAACAGTATCATAAGAGGTCTTTTCTGTACCATATAAGGTGAAATTTTTACAAAGGTACAACACTGTTCCTTCATTTGTTCAAATTTGACATAGGTTCATATTTTAGAATGGACTATACACTACCTGACAAAAGTCTTGTCATCGATCCAAGTTGTAAGAGCAACAAATAATAACTTGACTTCTAGTTGATCATTTGGAAAAGAAGCAGAAGGTAGATTTAGGTAGAATTACATTCAGTATGGGGGCGTGCGAGAGATCTGCAGAGTGGATGGAAACATCAACAGCCTGAGGTATCAAGACATTTGTGCTGCCCATTACATTACAAACAACAGGAGAGGGCAAATTCTTCAGCAGGATAGCGCTCCTCATACTTCAGCCTCCACATCAAAGTTCCTGAAAGCAAAGAAGGTCAAGGTGCTTGAGGATTGGCCAACTTAGTCAGCAGACATGAACATTATTGAGCATGTCTGGGGTAAGATGAAGGAGAAGGCATTGAAGATGAATCCAAAGAATCTTGATGAACTCTGGGAGTCCTGCAAGAACACTTTCTTTGCTATTCCAGATGACTTTATTAATAAGTTATTTGAGTCATTGCAGAGATGTATGGATGCAGTCCTACAAGCTCATGGGAGTCATACACAATATTCATTCTGTTTCCACTGCACCATGACTTTATATTCTATACGGTACATTATTTCTTTTAAGTGACAAGACTTTTGTCTAAGCAAAGTCAGACCTTACTGTCCTAATTAAATAATTAAAGGCAAGATAGTTTAGAGGCCTTTGCCTTTCATATAAGCCACTTCTGATACCAAATGATCAACTAGATGGCATGTTATTATTTGTTGTTCCAAAACAAGACTTTTGTCAGGTAGTGTATTAAGCTTTTGATAAAAATCACAATTTTGAAGCATTAAACACCTTAATCTCTTTGTAATCATATTAATACTTCCTCAAAAGTTCCTCAAGTAGAGGAAAAACACTTTTTTTTCCCTTGCCAATCTGATCAGCTAGTTGTGTGAAGTGTAGAAATGTCACTGGCTGACTGCTGCTCTGCAGTCTCCAGCGTTGTATCGACTTCAGCAGATTGGATTTTGCATTGGTCAATACTAAAAGCACTGAAACGAAGGATTTAATTTCTGTCAAGTGCAAAACTAGCTTTGTGGAAGAATCGCCTTTCGCTATTGTATAATACACAATGCGTTCCCCCGAATCCCTTTCTTTTTTCAAATCCTCTCTCCTTGTGATTCATGCAGGAATCTTCATATATCCTCTGGATGAGTGCAGCGTGGTGGTCGGGTTCGAGGCGATGATTGGCAGCCAAATAATAACCGTGCAGGTTAAAGACAAAACGAAAATCGATGACTGTTACTTTGATTGCTGTGATGCCAACGGAACCCCGCAGAGCGTAGGTGGTAAGATTGCATGCTCATTTATGCCGCTCATCAAAAGATCTTACTAGCTAATCCCCTGATTCGGAGCTTAAACGGAAAGGCCTGTCACGGTGTCTCCTGAATCCAGTTAGCACTCACAATCTTATTAAGCTCTTCCATTGAAGATGACTGTACATTTCAGAAGCTTTACTGATTATAGATCCTGCCGCAGGGCATGTCGTTTTGGATGAGGATCAGGAGAGGACGGTGCTGGTGGTCAGTCTGGGGGTCATTCCTCCTCTGGAGACCATTAGTATATTGGTCAGCACTTCCTCGGAGCTAAGGACACTCCCGAACGGTGGCATTCGGGTCGTTTCACCTCCCGTCTGCTCTCCAAGAGTACAACGGTCTGTCAAAGAGGAGCAGGCCTTTTCGCCCAGCACTGCTAGGAGGTATTTGCATGACAAAACTGCATTTATAATGTCACATAACACTGCATTACATTCAGTTTGGATTCCTTAAAGAAGTTATACAGTAAGAGTTCTCATGTACACATGTTTATCCGTTTATCCTCTGATTTGCCTCAGGAGGGATCAGCATCATTGTTCTCACGAGCAGACGGTCTCAGGTGTGTGTTTGGCTGCTCTGCTGGAAGAAGAGACCATCAACTCCATTGACTATGAGTTCAACTTTCATCTTGAGATCAGAGGACCGTATTTACTCGCAGGTCAGCTCATCTATTCTCATGCCTTACACCCCTGATACCAAAATCATGGGGTTTGATGTTTGAAGTACATGCACACAAATAGATCGAAATGCATGCAAAAGTTTCAAATCTTTAATGCACTGCAGCTTCTTTATTGCAATACCTGGAAATTGTACACTACCTGACAAAAGTCTTGTCGCCTATCCAAGTTTTAGGAACAACAAATAATAACTTGACTTTGCACGACTGCATCCATACATCTCTGCAATGACTCAAATAACTTATTAATAAAGTCATCTGGAATAGCATTGAAAGCGTTCTTGCAGGACTTCCAGAGTTCATCAAGATTCTTTGGATTCATCTTCAATACCTTCTTTATCTTACCCCAGACATGCTCAATAATGTTCATGTCTGGTGACTAGATTGGCCAATCCTCAAGCACCTTGACCTTCTTTGCTTTCAGGAACTTTGATGTGGAGGCTATGAGATGGAGCGCTATCCTGCTGATGAATTTGCCCTCTCCTGTAGTTTGTAATGTAATGGGCAGCACAAATGTCTTGATACCTCAGGCTGTTGATGTTTCCATCCACTCTGCAGATCTCTCGCACGCCCCATACTGAATGTAACCCCAAACCATGATTTTTCCTTCACCAAACTTGACTGATTTCTGTGACAATCTTAGGTCCATGTGGGATCCAATAGGTCTTCTGCAGTATTTGTGATGATAGAGATGCAGTTCAACAGATGTACCTTCTGCCACTTTTCAAAATGATCAACTAGAAGTCAAGTTTTTTTTTTTTGTTGCTCGTACAACTGTGATCGGCGACAAGGTATTTGTCAGGTAGTGTATGTATTGCATGCTTGTTTCCGCTACCAAGCATGAACCTTGATGTCAAAACGACATCAAATTGATGTGTTTTTTGACACAAATGTTACAGTAAATGTCAATTTGATGTCGGTTTTTGAATTTTGATGGGTTTTTGACATGGTTTTGTCATGCCGTCATGTTTTGACATGTTTCTGTCAGGCTGAGGATGTGGTAATAAAACAAATACATTAACAAACATGCATATATAATTGTAACTTTGTATTTTTTATTAGTATATTGTATTTTTTATTATTTTCTTGCAATAGCAAGTTTACATTTTATAATTCTTTGTTCTAATTATTCGTAAAAAATTTATTTTGCATTTATTTCTAGCATTTTTTTTCACCACAGACAAAAAAAAAAGGAAATTGCTCATTTTTATTTTATGTGTGAGACTTCTCTGAGTTGCAAGGTAACACATTTTGAGATAAAAAATGGGCCTTTGCAAATAGCTTTTTATATTATCTAGCGAAAATTAAGCTTCCATACAAATTCATGTAAATCTTGCTACAACTTTCTAGCCCAGCGATGCCCAAACTAGGCGATGGCCCATGCTAACATTTGATTTTGGCCCACGCTAACATTTGATTTGGCCCACCATCCCAATTGAAAATAGAGGAAGAATGGACCATTTTTAAAAAAAAATAATTTCTTCAGGGTTTTTACCTTTAATAGATAGTACAGTAGAGAGATTTGATAGGAAAGCATGAGGAACAGGGAGAGGGGCCATCGGCATAGGACCGTGAGGCGAGAATCGAACTCGGGTCGCCATGAGCACCGGAGTGCATGTGTCAACGCACTAACCACTACACCATGGCGCCGACATGACGATTATCTGTGACAGAGATCGTCATTTAGAAATTTTTTGTTTTGTAAATGAATCAGATTGTTTCAAATGTAAATACTGTCACTCAACAGACAGAAGGCAACGCACAAGGCATCGGCAAGCAAATAAAGCCAAAGGCAGGTTCAGCTTAATGTATTCAGCATTGATCTTCATTGTGTTATTAAGATTGTTTATGTTTTTACTCTAATAAGTTTATAAAATGTTTTTAATATACTGTATTAGTTAATACAAATTAAAGCAATGCTTTCTAGTGGTTTATAAATATTAGGAGATAAATTAGGAAATTACTCATGGAAATTTTAATGTAATACAATTTGGTATTCTTACTGTCATCCCACAGCCCTCAATCAAGTTTGGTTTCTGGCCCATCATAAGAACAAGTTTGGGCACCCCTGTTCTGCCTTAAATGATGATGTGTTGACAGTATGGCTTTTCATACCATTGAAATGTATCTTAAATGCACTTCAAGTGGATAAATACATCTGAAAAATAAATGTAAAATGCAGTTTATGCTTGTCACTTGTCAAATGTTGTCTGAGGTGTTGAAAGGCTAAATGTAAACCCATTCAGTTCATCTACCTGCTGGAGTTGCAATTTAGTCCTCTCATCTGCTCTAATGTCTGTTGCTCCTGCTTTATTTATAAGCTTCAGAACTTTCTCTGTGCAGGTGTGGAAAGCCCATCACATGCCATCCGGGCGGATGCTGACCCCTCGGCTCGCTCTGCCACCAGCATTGTGGTCACACTGGCAGACAAGTACACCTACGACTGCCCTGTGGAGATACTGATCTACCCCAGTGGTACGTAGCACATTTCAATACAGTCATTTGATGTGTGCGATTTACAGCCTGAAACTGACAATGCTGAGTCAGTTATTTTAAGTGCAGTTTCTTTTTGTCACGATGCATCACCATAAGTCAGCCATGATAGAGAGCAGAATGTAAACAATGCACTGAACCAAACGAAACAAAAATATTTTTAATAATATTACTAATTATTGTCATGTTTTGGTCTATCCTAATCCCTCAGACTGGAAAAAAAATATGCAGAGTACTAAGTACTGCAAAGAATTCAAGATGTCAAGTAGTTTTCACTTTTACCTTCTCTATATGGTTGTAGTGAGTGGGTGGCGCACACAGGTAGCATTAGTTAACACTCATGCCACCAGCCTCATACCACTCTCATGGTTATCAGCCGCTCCCCGCTCACTACAATGATTTGGCAGCTTGTAGATGTTTTTCTGTGGTTTAGACAGCATAAATAAGCAAAACAACATATTCAGTAGTAGATTATGCGCTTCTTGGTGTTTTCATTATCCCTTGTGTGCTGTTGGGGATGTTTTCGTCCACTTTTGGGTGATTTTGAGTCTTAATTTGGCTGTAGCTTTCTCTGTGTTTCAGCAAATAGAATGATTTTTGGTGACAAATCTTATTTTGACACTTATTTTAGGAAAATTCTTTGAAATTTTTCAAAAATCCAACAATACACTCTGGGCAAGTTTACTATTTACCCTTTGGTTATGTTTGTGACAGTTTTTGCCCCATTGACTTCCATTATAAGAACATTTTTTTACTGCAAAGCCATGACACCATATAATCATGCCCAGCAAACAATTTTGTGTTTAATAGACGTCTAATAGACATCTAAACAGAGACAACTTGGCTAAAACAAGGCTAAACTTGGGCTGACAGTGAAACTAGACTAGTCGTCAAATAGACAGACTAGACAGACTTTATATGTGTAGTCATTCATTCCTGTTTATTTAATAGTCTAGTTTTGGCCTATTATTAGACATCTATTAGATTTTCACTGACAGCCCAAATTTAGCCTTGTTTTAGTCAAGACGACAGCCCAAATTTAGCCTTGTTTTAGTCAAGACAACAATGTTTAGATGTCTATTAGACATCTATTAGACATCTTTTAAAAACAAAAAATGCTTGCTGGGTGTATTCTTGATTGTTGATGGTTTTTCCTGTTTGGAAAAGGTCAAATGTGTATTTTTTTTACTGTTGATCATCAGATCATAGTGTGTGTGTGTGTGTGTGTGTGTGTGTGTGTGTGTGTGTGTGTGTGTGTGTGTGTGTGTGTGTGTGAGAGAGAGAGTGTAAGAGAGAACTTTGCGCACTTATCTTGATGTGTTTGAGAAAATCTAAATAAGCAGCTCAGCTCTCATATAATACATAGAAAACATAGTAAGTGTATTTATGCATGCTCACTATAATCTTGTTTTACTTCACAGAACTCTATATAAATACCAGAAACTTTTGTTGCACAGGCCTATGTAAATGGTTAATGCTGCCAACTGATGATCAACAGTATACATTACATATTTTACCTTTTTCCAACAGGGAAAACCACCAACAATGAAAAACTTTTCATAATTATATGGCGTCAAGGCTTTGCAATTTCATTATTATGTAAGTCAATGGAGCAAAAACAGCCATGAACATAACAAAAGAGTAGTAAATGTGAATAATACACAGGGGTTAAGCATTTTTTTATAAAATATTCCAAAATGCTGGTAAAAATAGGTAGATGAATGCATAGCTAATGATGTAGTCAACCTTAGAAAATAGTACCCGTAGGGAAGAGACAATTAGACATGTCGTCAACACTGATGTGTATTTAGAATTTGCAGTGTTGTAATATTAGTGAGGTAAATCCACACTTTCCTGTGAAAGCATTAGAAAATGCATGAGCAGTGTGTTTGTTCGCAGTTTAAAATTGACATACTATGCATGCCTACATATCTAACACATACTGTGCATGTGCATGATTTCACACAGAATGGGTGCCCATATAATGATAATGATAAAATTTGTACCCGTTTTGAACAATGCGTTTTCAGTCCCCAAAACACTGTTGTCGTGTAAACAAACAGGCAAAAGAAATCAAATGTTTCTTGTGTTTGGCTGAAATAGTTGTGTGAATTTACCGTTGAACTAGTGAACTCCAAATCTCAAATGAAAGGCTGTGAGTTGTTTATTTTTTAAACATACAGCATAGAGTTCAGCCACTGTAGTCTCAATAAATGACTCTAATGAGATGAATCTTTTCATGATCAAAGACAATCAAACCAGCATGATCGAATCCCAAATTACGTAGATTTCCAGATAAATGAAGCCCATGAACTGGTTCTTTTAATGAGTCCAAACAAACACAGCATAACTACAGTAGTATAGTCTGATTCCCAAAATAGTTACTTTCATCAACTTGTTATTTTAGTAGTAACAGCGCAATAAACTTAGTTCAATTGCAAACGAATCACTTCTATGAACCATCTCTTTTTAGTGAATCAAAAACCATAATTGGTAACATTTTATTTTGATGGTCCATTTGAGTATTAGTAGACTGTCTGCTTAATATCTGCTGCTACTGCTCCTTCAACAGACATTTGACTGAGTATAAGAAACTTTGCAAGTACATGTCAAATTACACTAACCCTAACCCCAACCTTAACCCCAACCTAACAGTCTATTTATAATCTATTGAGAATTAGTTGGCATGTAGATGCAATGTAACTTAAATTCAACAAACGGACCATCAAAATAAAGTGTGACCCCATAATTTTTTTAATCACAATCGAAACAGTTTAGTCTAATTTCAAATGAATCACTCTTATGAGTCAGTTCTTTTAGTGAATCAAAAAAATTGCATTGTAATCAGTTTAGACTCTAAATGAACGATTCTTATGAACTGGTTCTTTATAAATTGTGACGGTCCCCACTTAAATACAACTTGTGATCCTAAGACAACGTAACATAAACAAAAACAACGGCCAAAGTGCTCCAATAAATTATTTATTAACATAATTAGCAAAATAATCCAAAATGACAAGAGATGGGGAGCCCAACAACATAATAAATAACAACCAAACAAACCTAAAGCAGGTTGGGACTCCCCACCCCAAACAAATGTCAAAAGGAAAGTATAAAGGAGAACACAACAATAAAGCCATCAGAAACTGTGGTGGCATGGAAGAATGAGAGCGAGAAGTCCACTTCTGTCCGTTTTAAAAGCCTGACGTCACCAAATCAGCCAATAGAAAACTGAAAAGGGAAAAACAAGATCAATTGAAAGTAATAATTATGGGCAGGAGTGAACACTACACATTACACCCCCCCACCCCCAAAATGGTGACTGGTAAACACAACAACAAAAATACATAAATAAAACATCACCCATCACCATATAGTAATACGTGACATTGCATCAGTCAGCACATTATCTGTACCAGCTACATGTTTCATTTCCAAGTTAAAAACTTGGACCAACAAAGCCCATCTCATGAGATGTTGGTTAGAATTACACATTTTAGGAATATAGATGAGGTTGTGATCGGTGTAGATAGTAATTGAATAGGATGAAGAGCCAATATAAACTTCAAAGTTGTTGAGGTCTGTGAGAGGAGAAACCACTGTCAAAAAGTAAAAAAAAAACTACGATAATATCCTGCCATTCCCATTCCCAGCCTCAATCTTGGCATGTACTGGTTTTACCATGCCACTACCCACAATCTTACCCAAGTAGACTACCATTGCTTTTGCAAAATCACAACAGTATAGTGCAACCAATTTAATCCAACTTCAAATGAATCACTCATTTGAGTCGGTTCTTTAGTGAATTAAAAATGTACATCGTAAGTAGTATAATCCAAATCCTAAACAAAATACTTTAATGATCTTAATATTTTAGTCATTCAAAACATACTGCGAAACCACTGTATTTTGATTCACATACAAAAGACTTTTATTATGAGACGGTTCTTATAGTGAATCAAACACATTCAACAAACATAGGCTCATTTTGAAAATGTAACCCTATATACATATCTGGAGATCACAAATTATGTAGCCAGAAGTACGCATGGCTGCATTTCGTCTTTAAAACGAATGCTATGGGAGGTATGACGCAGTTTCTTTTCGAACTTACCAGCTGACTGCTTACGTATGGACGTATGTCGTATGGACGACGTATGTCATATGGACGACTTTCCCACTGTTACCAGTTTGTCCAGTAGCTTGCCATGTACGTCGGCAGACTTGACCAAAGCAGAGTTGACCACGACGACAAAAACCTAAAAATAAAATAAACAAGTACATAACAGGGTGAGAATGTGGTAAAATCTGAAAATATGGTAAAAATCAGGCTGCTGCGAAGATTTGTTTTTCTGGATTGCTTTTGAAAACACTGTTGGTTGGGTTTAGCGATGGGCGAGTCAATCTGTGCCTTTGAAAATGCTATCAGTTGGGTTTAGGGAAGGAGGAGTGTGGGTCAGGCGATTGGTCAGTCAGTCAACAGTGGCCTCTGGTGGATTTAGAAGCAGCCGCGAATGACACTCACGAGAGAAATTAGAGGTCTCAAAAAACGTACACCGCGGCCTCTGGTGGGGTCAGGAAAACAAAAACTGCAAAAAAAAGTAGCTCCTGGGACGTATTTGGTGCTCTCCAGAAATGTATGTAGGGGTACGTATTCAGAATGAGCCTGGGTTGCATACAAGTTGATTTAAGACTTAATGTGAACATATTTGTTCCTCAATAGCAAATACAATTTAGTAACAACATCAGACCTCACAACCAGTCTATCTAAATAGGTCTGTAAGTTAAAAAAATATTTCCATATTGAGACAATTAATGGAGTTTTTATTTCAAGAAACAGACTGAGTTCTACTGTTTTAAATGTATTTGTCATCACCATAGACTGTAAAAGATATGGACGTAGTATCTGTGACGTCACCCATAGGTTTCTGAATAGCGCAAATGAAGCTTCAAGTGGGCGTGGCCAACCTGCACCATTTTGTTTTCGCGGCATCACTCCAACCGGGGGTAACCAAACAAGGGCAAAGATGCAAAGTATGAGCATAGCTACAGATTCCTGCAAGCATTTTGCTTAGACAGGTTTTTCTTTGAGAGAAACGTTTAATACTTCATTACCTGCGACTCCTTTGTGTTCTGACCACATGTGCTTGGTTGTATACTACACTGAAAACCCTAATAAGTTGACTGAACTAAATTAATTGAGTAAACTTGTTGCCTCAATTTAATTGAGTAATGGAGTCTCCCAAAACTTACATATTTAAGTCTATTTAACTTGCTGGTTTGGTGGACTATACTTAAATTGTTCAGTTCACCAAACTTAGCCTAAGGACTTCCTTATTGTTCAGATAACTGAATGTTTGGAAAATGTATTGGTATGCTGTCGGAATAAGATTTGATGTTTACATCATTATAAAGTTTCATTCCTTAATTATCTGCAAGTCGTTAAATCAACGCAAAAGTAGATCAATATATTTTAACGCACTCCATGTTTTTTTTTAATTCCGAATCAGTGACCTTTTTTTATATATGTTTATATGCATGTGTGTGCATGCGTTTGTGTAATAATATACTATGAAAAATGTTTAAATAAACTTTGAACAAAAAAAGTAGCCTTTTATTCACATTATGATCAACAATTATACCTGAAGCCATTTATTTTCTGATTTAAAAAAAGACCTTGCACTTAAAAGGTTGCACCTATTAGAATTTTACAGTCAAGACTACATTTGTGAAAATGACCTATTCCTTCCTAATCCTTTTTTCAAAGGATTAATTATGATTTTGAGCTCACTACACTCCAAATCTTAAGTTTATTCATTTTCATGGTACATAAGTTAAATTAACTCATATTTTTAAGTGATAAGACCAAAATGCTAAATGTTATGTTCAGTCAACTTTACTTAATTGTTTAAGTAAAGATAACATTAGGGTTTACAGTGTATATCAATAAAGTGTTTAGTCTTTTAAAAACACTGTTGTAATACATTGAGCCACTAAGCATTGTTCTTATGATGTTTTCGTGACACCCCTAGTATATACGTATACGAATTTCACTCACCTGGGAAATGGAGGCCACATGAACAGCTTGTGAGCACAATTAAGTGCACACAGCATGCCATATCATCTGATAATTGTATGAAATAATTCCAAAAAGCAACTGACTGTGTGAAGCCACATAAAACAAAACAAAAATACGAAGTGTATGCCGAGTTCAGCAGCAAATCAGCCGAAATCAGCTGAGGTTAAGTGACGGCGACCAGCGAGACCTAGCTGTCACTCAAGTGGCCACGCTATTAATCATGCAGACTTATTATAACTTAATATAAACAAAACGGATGAGTTATAAAAAATTCACCCTCTCACAGTTGTAATGAAGGGTAATATTAGGTATATGAACCAAAATCGTTTTTGTACCAGGCTGTAAACACCTTTTTTCTGCTGTAAAGTTGGCCATTTTAACAATGGGCTCAATAGAAATCTGCTCTATTATGGAGCTAGGACGAGCAAAATTTAGATGAATTGCAGTTTCAGTTACTTCTGTATTTGCTTTACAATGGAGAGCAGAAGGTTGGTGTTTGGCCATCACTATTATTTCATGCTTTTTCCTGTTTGTGGGCACTTTGATGTCTAAATGACAGCAAATTGACATTGACGTCAATAAAAATATGTAAGAAATGCAAATCAATTTGATGTCAAAACCATGACGTACATCTGACATCGGCTTATTGATGCCCTATTTGACCAACAAAATAAATAATCTGAAAGCTTCAATTCCGATTTTACCGTTTCCACTGGATTTTGTATCACTACAATGCATGTAAAATACCTTGATGGCAAAAAGACATCAGCTTGACTATACTAATCTAACGGCTTCAAATACAGGGCAGGACTGTCCTATAATCAATTGACGTAAAAAAACAACACATCAAAAATTGAAGTCAAATTGATGCTGCTTTGACATCAAGCAGCCTGCTGGGTAAAACCGTAAAGAATGATGAAGGAATCATAAATTGCATTTGTGATTCTCATCCCTAGCAACCACCGAGAAATACTTAAGTTACCATAACAACTCTAAAGCCCTTTACAGAACACTGTAGCAACCATATATCTCTCTAGCAACCACCGATAGTGGCAAATAAACATCACACATTTCTAGTCCCTTTATGAAGCCATTTTCCTTCCGGGACCTTCCCAACAATGTCATTATTCATCAGGACACTTTGGTCCCCACATAGACAGACAAACAAGATCACAGCCACTCTGACCGGTGTTAACAGAACAATAGAGTCTGCCTTCCAGAGCAAGCCACTGCTAATCTCTCCGTGTGTCCAAACGAGAGGCACTTTATCAAATCAGAGGCTATTGAAAACATCATTCCCAGGTCCACAACCATATAAAATAATTTCTCTCTCTCTATAAGCACTGTTTAGTCAAGCTCTCTATTTCTTCGGCTACCCCATCATACCTCTCGACCTTCATCGCTGCCATCGCTGAGGCATAAATGAATCTGGTGATGCCTTATGAGATTGCCTCACTCCTGAAGGTGACCCGAGGCCAGTGTTGTGCAATTGAATTCATTAGAAAGCCCAGACAAAAGCCCCTTTTTTCGGACCGTAATTGTTTCTCAGGGGGTCGTAAGGGATTTTCACCATTTGCAGGGGGTCGCTGGTGATATTATTTCCAGCAGAATCCAGAACGTTTTCTCTCACCACTCTCGTATAAAAACCCCTGGCTGAATTACCTACTGTTTTTTTGATGAACAGCAAGGGCATGTGGTGATTTAATTGCTGTCTGAATTCACATCTCTGAGTTTCTAAATGGAGATCAACCTCAAAGACATTTTTATATGAAAATGCACCGTATTGTTGCGCTGTAATTTGCACTAGAAAAACAGCATATTGTGCATTAAAAATGGACATCTACAATACCAACGTGCTAAAAATTGTTGCAAACACTTTAAATAAGTTGACTTTAAATAGACAAATTAAGTTGAACATTACTAAATATGTTTGTTTAAATTCAATTCAATTCATCTTTGTTTCTATAGCGCTTTTACAATGTGGATTGTGTCAAAGCAGCTTAACATAGAAGTTCTAGTAAATTGAAACAGTGTCAGTTCAGTTTTCAGAGTTCAGTTTAGTTCAGTTCAGTTCAGTTAATTTTCACTGCTGAAAGTCCAAACACTGAAGAGCAAATCCATTAACTGTGGAGGCCATTTGAGTACAGTGAAGCCATTGTCAAGAAACCAGTCTGAGATTATTCACGCTTTATGACACGACGCATTATCTTGCTGGAAGTACTTATCATAAGATGGGTACACCAATGAGCAGACTAGCCATAGGGAGCACCGGGACATTTTCCGGTGACCTGACGGTCAATATGGCCTGCCACCGTGACTCTGGCCTGCCACCTAACCCAACCTCCCCCCCTCCCCCCTTCACTTGCCGATCACCAATCAGCACACCCCCGCCCACCAATGACCCCCCTCCCCCCCCAAATGCCCCCGCTCTTCAGTTACCGACCTCCCCCAAGTCCTTCTCCACCCCCCATCCCCGCTGCTCTTTAATTACTGATCGCCCCCCCCCCCCTTCACTCACTGATCCCCTCCTGCTCTTTATTCACCGATAACACCGTATGCAGCCGTAGCTACAATAACTTTTCTCGAGTGAAAATGCTGTCCCAGTCTGCACTTGGGTACACTGTGGCCATAAAGGGATGGACATGGTCAGCAACAATACTCAGGTAGGCTGTGGTGTTGACACAATGCTTAATTGGTACTAATGGACCAAAAGTGTGCCAAGAAATTATTCCCCACACCATTACACTACCACCACCAGTAGCCTGAACTTGATAGAAGCCTTGATAGAAGGCAGGATGGATTCATGCTTTCATGTTCTGACCCTACCATCCAAATGTCATAGCAGAAATCGAGACTCATCAAACCAGGCAACGTTTTTCCCATCTTTTATTGTCCAATTTTGGTGAGCCTGGGTGAATTGTAGCCTCAGTTTCCTGCTCTTAGCTGACAGGAGTGGCATCCGGTGTGGACTTCTGATGCTGTAGCCCATCCGCCTCGAGGTTGGAAGTGTTGTGCATTCAGAAATGCTCTTCTGCATACCTCGGTTGTAACGAGTGGTTATTTGAATTACGGTTGCCTTTCCATCAGCTCGAACCAGCCTAGTCATTCTCTGCTCCCTGGATATTTTCTCTGTTTCAGACCATTTTCTGTAAACCCTTGAGATGGTTGTGCGTGAAAATCCCAGTAGATCAGTAGTTTCTGAAATACTCAAACCAGCCTGTCTGGCACCAACAACCATGCCACGTTCAAAGTCACTTAAATCCCCTTTCTTCCCCATTCTGATGCTTGGTTTGAACTGCAGCAGATCGTCTTGACCCTGTCTACATGCCTAAATGCATTGAGTTGCTGCCATGTGATTGGCTTATTAAAAATTTGTGTTGGACAGGTATACCTAATAAAGTGGCCAGTGAGTGTACTTTCTCTGTGAATTAATGTTTTAAGTTTTTACTGCAAATGTCTCATCCATAATGCTGGACTTGTTCTTTAGAATTTTAGTTTTGTTACAGATGAGAAAACATGAGAAAGGTTTGCAGGCTGAATAGGGTTAAAGAGGGCAAGCGTTCAGCCGTATTGATGAGCCACTTGGCGCCAACGCAGTCTGTTCTCAATACACTTGCTGTTTTTTAAGAAATATCACCGCTGTGGGAGTCCTACATGTCTGGTCACAATGTAACTCATCTTATGTTCTCGTCATTCACTGTTGTGCCTTTATACCGAGAGGTTTTTATGCTCCACAGAGAGTAATTCTTCATTTCTTTGCATAGAGCCCCATCTGCCGCATGTTCTCATTGAAGACGGAGACATGACGGCGGAGGAATACGATGAGCATCTGAAAGGACGGAGCGACTACATAAAGGCCACCAAGAAGGACTGCAGTAATGAGAAGACAGTGAGTAAAATATTGAAACAGGTTGAAGGAGAGAGAAGGATGATACAAGGACAAAAAAAATAGCAAAACATGATTATTACTCTGTAGAACGAGTGTGTGTAATTGAAAAGTATAGCAAAAAGATTGTTTACTCAAAGATTGTTTACTCAAACTCAATTTTATTTGTTATTGAATGTCCATTAGCAAACAACCAACCTTTTTAGAGTGATAGAGGGATAGTTCTCCTAAAAATGAACATTTATTTACCATTTACTCTCTCCGGTGGTTGTAAACTATGGGCCCTATCATACACCCGGCGCAATTAGGCGCAAGACATGTATGGCGTCATCTGTTGCTATTTTCAGACCAGCGCAACAGTACATTTTACGTTTTGCACCACATTGTTTAAATAACAAGTCCACCTGCGCCACTTTGAGAACTTGTGTGTGCTGGTCTAAAAAGATGGTGTGTTAAGGGGCATTGTTGGCGCGTTGCTATTTTGAGGAACTGAAATAGACCATTGACCATCTAAAAGCTGGACTAAAGTCTAGCGCAGCGTGCATTAGTTATGCGTAGGCCCACACAGAATCTGCGCGCTCAGAATTTCGCAGATTTTCCACAGATTTTTAGCCTATCGTTATTTCTGTTTATTTACTTGTGTAAATGTGTGTAAATCTATATTTAATCAGTTTTTAAATTAATTATAGTTATAAAATTTACTAATATGAAAATGTTCACATGATTTATTTACAATACAGTTTGTAAAGTAATATTTCATCTCTTTTAGTAGAGATATTATATGAGAGACTTGCTTTGTTTACCAAATAAAGTGAATCTAATTGGATTTGCATTTTAAACATTAAATACAAGTTAAAAAGATATGATTTTTTATTTCACATATTAAGGTTTTAGTTATGATACACCCAAAATAATTCTGCAGAAATCCGCAGATTTTTTGTAAAATTCTCCGCAGAAATAGCAAAAAATGTCCGCAGATTCCATCTGGCCCGTTATGCGCCTGTGCAGGTCCAAACGCTTACACATTGCTTAATAGTCACTGGATGTACAGCGTCCGCGACACCTCCCTCACCACCCGCGTCCTCCGTTATATCCGCGACCACAGTTATGCCCAGAATAGCTGAACTATTATGAAACTTGACCGTTGCATGTGTGTAAGAACAGCTGATGATCCGTAAACAAAGCGGCACGCGTCGCGTTTTCAACGTGGCTTTACACGCGATATGAGAATATAAAGAGTTAACCTGATACAGTACACACGGTTACAAGTAACAAAACACAAGTAAATACATAATTTGCAAGCTAGAGTAAACGAGGCAACAGTTTTAATCGCACGTACTTACACTTGTGAAATGGGGGAAGAAACTGATTCATGATGCACTGATCCTTGTTCTGACAGTCTTTACTGATCCTTCCTTTAACAAACGGCCGATGAAGTGTTCTTTGTAAGCATGTAGTTTCCAGAAGCACTCGAACTGCTCAAGGCTGGGCTATAATGCTGAGCTTTCATCTTTGGGTAGACTGTTGATAATATCCATCTGCACAGCGTGACTTCATTCGACCGGTGTCTGTGTGTGTGTGGCTTTTTTTCTGTGTTAGTGGGCGGGGCCACAGGTTTCAAATCTCCCGGGTTTGCATGCGCAACTACTTGTGTTTCGTAGCCGCGTCATCACGAAACACCTAATGACACTATGAGTCGACTCTTTTATAGATGAATCAATAGTTTTAAACACTGTACACTTACAGATTTAAGCCTTAGCTGGATATTTCACTTCACTTAGAGCTATGTTACACACTACATGGAAAGGCATTTTCAAAAACCCATAATATGGGCTCTTTAACTGTTTTCTCGCTAGTAAAGCTTTCAGTTTTTCCACTTACAAAGGGTCCTATCATACACCCGGCGCAATAAGGCACAAGATGTGTTTTCACCAATGTGTTGCTATTTTCCGTCCAATGCAACAGTAATTTTCCTGCTTAGCGCCACGTTGTTTAAAAGTAAATTCATTTGTGCCACTTTGTGGACTCATGGAAGTTCCGGTCTAGAAAAGAGGTGTGTTAAGGCGCATTGTTGACGCGTTGCTATTTTGAGGAACTGAGGAACTGAAAATAATAGACCAGCTGAAAGCAGGTCTAAAGTCCAGTGCAGAGCAAGTTAGTTAAGCGCCTTAAACGCGTACACATTGCTTAATACACACAGGATGTAGAGCAATATAGAAAAATCTTTACAAATAAAAAATAATTAAGGAAAAAAATATTACAAAAAATTTTTCTACATGAATATAAAAACCACTGCCTTATGCCTTCTTCATCTCGGGGGCTTTTTTCAGTTTGTTCATGACACTTTGCTTTTGTATAATGTTATTATTATTAGCAGTATTATTTATTATAGTCATATTTATATTTGTTTTATTAAAAACAAGCTTAGATTTGTCCAACTGTCAGGTTTTGGACTATATGGGGCATAGCAGGTGTGTTTGGATCTAACTCAGTTTTTTGACCTCACTTCGTTATTATAGTTCATTTATTCTTTGCCGGAAATAAAAACTGAATTTAGAAATAGATTTGAAAAAATCTTTGCGCTTAACAAACAAAATCAATTATGTAGGTTAATGGATGTCTTGAGTGGAGTGAGTTTCAACCGTTTCTTTATCCATGAAAGAGAGAAAGTGAAAGAGAAAGTAAAGGCCGATTGGAGGAGGCTCATTCTTTATTCTCGCTGCCAATGGTCTGTTTAACTGTTTTTTTTTTTGCTAGTGAAGCGTTCAGTTTTTCCACTTACAAAGTTTGTGACGCAACTGACTCTTAAAGGGAATGGGAGATGAGACTCTTATTGGTTTATTCTCAAAACACACCCATAACTCATTAAGAGGATAAGCTCAACCTTGTTAGATCATGTGCGGTGCACAACGTATTTTTCCATCCCTAAAATGGCAAAAGTGGATTCGGACACGCCCTTAATGCGCCATGCGCCATGTGCTTTATTTGCACCTACATCATTAAAATAGAGCCCAAAGTCTGCCATGTAAATACCAAATGTGCCATGGTGCGACGCAACTGACTCCTAAAGGAAATGGGAAATGAGACACTGATTGGTTTAATGCACATTGTGCTCAAAACACACCCATAATTCATTAAAGTGAATTAGCACAAGTCTGTTAGATCATGCGCCGTGGTGCAAAACGCTTTAGACTTTGCGCCTAGATCGTTAAAATAGAGCCCTTTGTGTTTCTTTTCTTTAAATGCATTTAAATGCAAAATAATAATAATAATAATAATAATAATAATAATACATTCACACAGAGATTATTGACATCATTTTGACATCAATACAATGGAAATTTGGAGCAAGTATAGAGGATGAATAAATGTTGACAGAATTTTTATCTGTGGGTGAACTGTTCCTTTAAAATAAACATTAATAAAAAAACATATACGTTTAAAACGTAAACATATTTTATTTCATATAAGAATTTCTTTAATGTTTCTAAATTAAATAAATAACTTAAATAAAAAACTTAACTTATCAAATAAAAACTATAACTAAAACTATAAAGACATATTACAAATTTTTTTTGCCTATTTATTTTATTTATCAATTTTTTATTTATTTATTGTTTTAGGTTCAAATTTAGTTCAAGTGTGAAGAGTTTTTACAAATAATAACAATATAAAAGTATTTATTACATTTAAATGTTAATAATTAATTTTTTAAATTATTTTTAGTAATAATAATCATCATCATCATCATCATCATCATTTCAATTTGTTTGATGTAAATTTGATCCAATTATTGCTTCTTTGCTGATTAAAAGTATCAGTTTCTTTAGATTTATAAATGCACACTTACATTTCTGAGCTCTGTCAAGTACCTATTTATCCCAACCCCAGCTATGCTATAAAATATTCTGATTTTGTTTCATCCAATAGGCGGCACTGTGGCTCAGTGGTTAGCACTGTCACCTCAAGAAGGTCACTGGTTTGAGTCCCGGCTGGGCCAGTTGGTTTTCTTTGAGTGCTCCAGTTTCCCCCACAGTCCAAAGACATCGGTATAGGTGAATTGAATAAGCTAAATTGACCGTAGTGTTTGTGTGTGTGAGTGTGAGAGTGAGTGTGTATGGATGTTTCCCAGTGCTGGGTTATGGCTGGAAGGGCATCCGCTGCGTAAAACATATGCTTGATAAGTTGACAGTTCATTACGCTGTGGCGAACCCTGATAAATAAAGGGACTAAGCTGAAGAAAAATGAATGAATGTTGTGCTGCTCATATTCAGATTTACTTATTTACATATTTAGATTTACTTACTAGATTATCCACTAGATTACTAAATTATCCACATAATGCAAAACCCTCTTGCTAATTCTTGAAAATCGTGGCTTCAAGAAGCAGTTACATTAAGTGGGAATGTCATGTTTCCCAGCAGCGCAACGCTTCAATTGCATCCTTAAGTGAGTGCTGCTCCTCAACAGGAGGCAGAGAACATTCAGCCCTAAAATCATCAGCAATGAATAGAGGTTTCTATGGAAACCGTCAAAGGTCCTCAGCCAAGTCCATAGTGTTTCTACCTACAGTGAAACAAAATAAGAGTTAACTTCAGGGAGGTGTGCTCCTTTAATTAAATCTTCACTGTGCACGAGGGGAATTTGTGAGCTGTAAAAGATCAAAATTTAGATCTTGGCTCACAGATTCACAAGAGCATCTGTTGGTCATTTACTCAAGTGAGTTGAATTACTGTGATATTTTATTCGCTCACATACAGTATCAGCCCCTCCAGGATTTTGTGATTGCAGAATTTAACGCAAAATCAAGCAAATACTGCAAAATTCAGAGGAGCTTTCAAATTTTGTACATTCTTGGCAACTCTCATTCAGCCAGTACTTGAAGTAGACTGAAGTAGGCGAACTGATGTTTGCACACTGCACTTGCACTGGTCTATTGCACAGTCTATTTTAGTTCCTCAAAATAGCAACACGCCAACAATGCGCCTTAACACACCTCTTTTCCAGACCGAAACACCCATGAGTCCACAAAGTGGCACAAATGGATTTGCTATTTAAATAACGTGGCAGAAAACGGGAAAGTTTGAGTTGCGTTGGTCTGAAACTAGCAACACGTCATGAAAACACGTCTTGCGCCTTATTGCGGCGGGTGTATGATATGGCCCTAAAAATAATAAGTGCACTTTAAATACCCGGATAATGCACTTATTCAACCAGTACAATGAAGTGAAGAATGATGGACACTTCACGCACTCAACGGTCGCTGCTTTGTTCACGTAGCGGAAGGAGTGTAGCTTTCGGGTGCTCATGTTGGATTACTTTATTTATTTTGGATTGTGAAATCAGGATCTCCTTTACCGCCTCCTGATAGTGAAAGTGTTTACTTATGGCAGGTATTATTTGGTAGTTTGGTCATTTATATCTCTAATTTGGCAACCTTCATCAGGGAAACGGTTTGAATTTCTGCTTATTAAAAACCCATTAATGTTCCATTTGGGACGACTCTACCTACATACACTATGCTGTTGAGTGTGTAAGTGCATAAGTACAAAGTACTTAAGTGCAAAGTGTTTAGTGTGCCATTTGGGACGCAGCTTGGGTCAAATACGGACTGACCAAATGTTGGGTTAAATAATGTAACTCATAACAATTTAAGCCTTGTGTTATGTTGGGAATGTTTCCATAATTTTTGGTGACAAATCTTAATTTGTCACACTCAAAAAAGCATTGGGTTAAAATTTTACCCAATAGAAGGATTAAAATAACAGGTCACTATGTTGGGTTGCTCTGAACTTTTCTTGGATCACATTCATAACAACTCATCTATTTGGGTTATAATGTAAATTTGTTGGGTTAAAAATACAAGAGGTTGGTGCCAAAACATCCCACCGTTGGGTTATTATTAACCCAACTGTTTTAAGTTAGCTGAAAATGCAATTTTTTAGCACTTAGCTGATAAAAAATAACATATACAGGCAAAACTAAATTAGTTTCCATGGCTCCTGATGATACACTGTAAACAATCCTGGGTTCCACACAACAGTCCTTCATGTTTGCCCAACACAAAACAATTAAGTTAACTTAATGGTTTTTATAAATTTAAGTGGACTGAACACAAAACAATTAAGTTGCCCCCCCCCCCCCCCCCCCCCCCCCCAATCATGAATTATGTTGATTTAGCTCATTTGAAATAAGTAGTTTGAAAAAGCAGCAAAAATAAATTTTAACACAATAAACACAAACTTTTCCTCGGTGTGGGACACAAATCACACAGAGGAAGGCATTGTGCCAAAACGTTTGTCTTTTTAAATCACCCGAAGAATGTAATAAAAAAAATAAAAACAGTACGAAGCAATTACTTGATGAGTGCGAATCATTACCTTTCTGAATAATAGCATTGACAAGATTGACGCACCAAAGAAGTTTCTTAAAAACCGCAAGTGCACAGGGCAAACTTCATTACTCAACGCACATCATCGATTATTAAGACTGATATTCAGCAAAAGAGAGGGTATGTTTCATATTTTTCAATGACAATGAAAGGAGGCAGTTATGTTATAGGCTCCGTTTTGTTATAAATATGCATACAGTGAAGATGCTGGAATAGTTGGCAGTGCGTTCTGCTGTGCCGGCCCCTGATAAATAAAGGGAATAAGCGAAAGAAAATGAATGAATGAATGAATGAATAGTATATTTTTTAGAACCTAACAAAAATCTTTATGGACAGTATACAGAAATTAAATTGAGATTTTTTTTTTCATTTTAAAATCAGAAAGACTTGTTGAAAAGCAAAGGAGAATTGAAAGAACAAATGTACTTTTTCTCATATTAAAGAAGTAAGTCGCTGAAAGAAACAGTATTGCAATCTGAACTTCGAATGATTATTGCTGAATGAAAGGCTTTGAAATGAAAATCAGGCCAGGTAGTTCATATAGTTAAAGGCTTAGAAACAGCCGATTTTTTTTAAAGACATCATTTATGACACAAAGGACTGACTAATTCAAAGGTTCTGTGAAGTGATTGAAATACATTACTGAATTGAAATACTTTCTTCACAGCAGGTCACAATCACAATAGGCTAATTGCCATTTTCTATAAGCTCTCGAGCTTTGTCAGGTACTTTGAACTCTGTGTTTCTGCTGAAGGTTCACCTAAACATTGAACTCTCGACCTTTAATTGACCAGTTTACATCCTACACTCAGGTTCAAACTTTGTGAAGTGTTTTATTGGGTTTTTGTTATGGAAAGCAATAAATTTGTTAAGAAATGTTTGTCACAGACTTGTGGGGGAATCTCACCGAAAACCCATAGGGTTCATCCTGAATAAATAAAAATACACATAATATAAAAACAAACTAATTTTTATCAGACGTCAAGGTCCCATAATGCAATTTGATTGTTTTGATTCACGTGCTATAGGGAACAGTCTGAATAACATCTTGCAAAACCTTAGAATTAAACTATACAAAATACTTAAAATAATTTTCAGAAATATACAATTTTGTGGCGACACGGTGGCTCAGTGGTTAGCACTGTAACCTCACAGCAAGAAGGTTGCTTGGATTTAACCCAAAACCAAGCAAATGCTTCAAAATTCAGAGGAGCTTGCAAATTTTGTGCAGTCTTTGCAACTCTCATTCAGTCAAAGTACTTGAAGTAGACTGCACTCTAATTAGCTTTGGATCAATTACAGACTAACCAAATGTTGGGTTAAATATAGCCCATTACCCATAACAATTTAACCCTTATGTTATGTTGAGAATTTTTCCATCCACTCAGGGGTGATATTGAGTCTTAATGTGGCCACAACTTTCGCTGTGTTTCAGCAACTGGAATGATTTTTGGTGACAATTCCTAATTTGTCACACCCAAAAACACATTGGGTTGATAATTTTACCCAATAGAAGGATTAAAAATATCAGGTCCCTATGTTGGATTACTCTGAACGTTTATTGGATCACATCCATAACAACTCATCTATTTGGGTTATAATTAAAATTTTATTGGGATAATAAAACAACAACAGGTCAGTGCCAAAACAACCCACCGTTGGGTTATTATTAACCAAACTGTTTTAAGTTAGCTGAAAATACAAGTTTTTTTGGCACTTTGAGGAAAAAAAAAACATATACAGGCAAAACTAAATTAATTTCTATGGCTGGTTCGAGTCTCAGCTTGGTCAGTTGGCATTTCTGTGTGGAGTCTCCTTGTGTTGGCGTGGGTTTCCTCCGGGTGCTTGGTTTCCCCCACAGTTCAAAGACATGCGCTATAGGTGAATTGAATAAGCTAAATTGGCCGTAGTGTATGTGTGTGAATGAGAGTGTATGGGTGTTTTCCAGTACTGGGTTGCAGCTGGAAGGGCATCCGATGTGTAAAACATATGCTGGAATAGTTGGCCGTTCATTTTGCTGTGGTGACCCCTGATTAAAAAAAGAAATGAATATGATTTTGCTCTTTTTTTGTTTCTATAGAAAAACCATACATAAAATTGAGACTGAGTAATAGATTTACAATCTTTGCCATTGTACATACTAGGCATGGGCCGGTATAAGATTCTGATGATATGACAACCTTGGATAAAAATATCACGCTTTCAGAGTATCACGGTATTGAGGTATCACTGCTCTATAATATATTCTTTTTAAATGTCTGGGTAAAAAAAAAAAAAAAAAAAATCCTCTTTGAAAACAATATACTTTCTTTTTTGAAAGATTTATAATAGTTTGGAACAGTAAACACGTCAGGCTAAATAATTCAAAAGATTAATTGACTTCTGCTGTCTTCATTAGTTTCAAAAACACAGATTTCTTTACAATTTTAAACAGCATCTTTGGATCTTTTTTCTGCTGGAGATACTGCTGTCATAAAAAAATTAAAAAAGTAAATAAAAAATTTACATATTCCTTGGGAACAATATTACAGAAGATTTTGGCGGTTTTAAACCCTTGACTTTTCCAAGCCAATACCTTGAAAACGTCCCATGCCTAGTACATACTGTAAAAAGGTCCTGCTGTATTACATAATCTACATTTTATCCATTTAATAACTTTTTTAAGTTTTCGCCTCACAGCAAGAAGGTCGCTGGTTCAAGTCCCAGCTGGGTCAGTTGGCATTTCTGTATGGAGTTTGCATGTTCTCCCCGTGTTGGTGTGGGTTTCTTCCAAGTGCTCCGGTTTCCCCTATAGTCCAAAGACATGTGGTATAGGTGAATTGAACAAACTAAATTAGCTGTTGTGTATGTGTGTGAATCAGTGTGTATGGGTGTTTCAGCTAGAGGGGCGTCCTCTGTGTAAAACATATGCTGGATAAGTTGGCGGTTCATTCTGCTGTGGCGACCCCTGATGAATAAAGGAATGAATTAATCGATACACTGTACAACCCATTAAATGCACTGTACTTTTTTTCTTCCCAGACTTTCTTCATTCCTGACAAACACTTTCTTCATTCCGGTTGTTGCTAGATCGGATACATTTGTGGTTGGAGGTTGACGAGACTAATTTGTATTATTTATAAAATTTCCATTGTGTTGTGTTTTCTTAATGTCTACCCCCAACCCCAACCCTAAACCCAACCATCACAATAAGGTAAAAACAGTAGTTGTACAGAGTATTATTTATGTTATATATTAAATTATCCAATAAATTTTATTTTTTAAAGCCTACCGCCACCCCAACCCTAAACCCAACAGTCACAGTACTGTAAAAATATTAATTATTGTTATACAGTGTTATAAAAAAATGATGCTACATTATTGTGCATATCGCACTTCCGGCCGGCCACGTATCCGATCTAGACTTTACCCTTCATTCCTGTTGTGTAAAACACCAGCATCTTTACTAATCATGCCGCTAATAATGGTGCTGAGGTTTTAAATTTTATTTATTAATTTTTAAATCGTTTTTACTGTATTTTATTATCAAATAAATGCAGCCTTTGTCAGCAGAATAGTCTTCTTTATAAAGGTTTATCATAGCTCTGCCAGTGACAGTGGTTGAGGTCAAATGAAAAGCAAATGAGAACCATCTTGAAGAGGGCGGGGCATGTCATATACTTGAGAACATTTGATTGGTCAGAAGATTTGATGGGAAACTGAAGTATGAGGTGACATCAAAAAAAATGATTCATTGAGGTGGAAGTGACAAACTGTGTTTATTTCAGGTTTATATCTTCTAAATGTGAATTTTGTCACTGTTTTGGAGCGCACTAGTTTATAGAAATCATTAAAACCAAAATACTGAAACTAGAATTAAAACTAAAAACGTATTATAAATTCACAGGATCCTACTGATCCTGAACTTTCAGCTCTTGTAATATTTTATAGATATTATTATGACTGAGATTCACCAGCTCTTACCTTTATTGCATTCAGTAATGGCTTCAGTAACGGTTTCGTAGACTCATATATGTATATGTGTGTGTAGGTGGACATTATTCGGAAGAGGCTTCATAAAGACATCCTCCACAACCCCGTGGTGATGCTGAACTTCTGTCCGGACCTGCGATCCAGCACCTCTGACCTGCGCAGCATCCAGGGCGAATTTGTCTTCCTCATAGACCGCAGTGGAAGCATGAGCGGGGTCAACATTAATCGAGTTAAGGTGGGATGCAACTGTTTCTGTGCTAAAACTAACTGTGGCCCTCCTTCCCAGTGCTCATTAACTTTTGAAGACATCCTAATTTATCCAGCAGCTTAAAACCCCAAAGTGCTTCAGTCGTGTTAATGACCATTAATGAATCAGGGTTTTTATATACACACTGCAGGGCTTATTTAACACAGAGAGTCTTCTTCATAAGTTACTGTACAGCCTCAGATGGTTCGCCCACATGTTTTAATTAGGTTTTATGAAGGTTTTTGGGAGTAATTATTTATGCAGAGTCATTAAAGGAGCAAAGTACTGACTTGCAAGCAGGGCTGTGCAATATGATGATATACACTCACCGGCCACTTTATTAGGTACACCTCACTAGTACCGGGTTGGACCCTCTTTTGCCATAAGATCTGCCTTAATCCTTCATGGTATAGATTTAACAAGGTACTGGAAATATTCCTCAGAGATTTTGGTCCATATTGACATGATAGCATCACGCAGTTGCTGCAGATTTGTCGACTGCAATGATGCGAATCTCCCGTTCCATCACATCTCAAAGGTGCTCTATTGGATTGAGCTCTGGTGACTGTGGAGGACATTGAGTACAGTGAACTCATTGTCATGTTCAAGAAACCAGTCTGAGATGATTCGCGCTTGATAACGGCACGTTATCCTGCTGGAAAAGTCATCAGAAGATGGGTACACTGTGTTCATAAAGGGATGGACATGGTCAGCAACAATACTCCGGAAGGCTGTGGTGTTGACACAATGCTTAATTGGTACTAATGAGCCCAAAGTGTGCCAAGAAAATATCCCCAACACTATTCCACCACCACCACCACCAGCCTGAACTGTTGAAACAAGGCAGTATGGATCCATGCTTTCATGTTGTTGATGCCAAATTCTGACCCTACCATCCGAATGTTGCAGCAGAAATGAAGACTCATCAGACCAGGCAACATTTTTCCAATCTTCTATTGTCCAATTTTGGTGAGCCTGTGCAAATTGTAGACTCAGTTTCCTGTTCTTAGCTGACAGGAGTGGCACCCGGTGTGGTCTTCTGCTGCTGTAGCCCATCCGCCTCAAGGTTGGACGTGTTATGCGTTCAAAGATGCGCTTCTGCAAACCTCGGTTGTAACGAGTGGTTGTTATTTGATTTACTTTTGCCTTTTTATCCACTCGAACCATGGCCATTCTCCTCTGATCTCTGGCATCAACAAGGCATTTGCGCCCACAGAACTGCCGCTCAATGGATATCTTCGTTGGTTTGACATGTTCACCGCCAGCCGTTCAATGACCCTTGCGATCAAATTTTTCGTTGAGGTTCTGGCACACTGTAAAAAAATTACTGTTAAAAAAACGGTCAGATTCTACAGTAAAATAATGTTTTTTTTTCACTAAAACAGTAATGTTCTGTTAAAAACAGTGCATTCTGGGTAACATTTTTGTTTTCAAAAAAGTTACCAACAGCAGAAAACCGTGAGTTAACAGAGCTCAGATTCAATGTTTTAAGTCTGTGTTTGAAATCACATTGTGCCCTCGTACACTATTCCATACGCTAGTTCACTAATATAGTTCACCTGACAGAGTTAATGAACACAAATGAGTGAGTTCAGACACTGATGAACACCTGCTGTTAATAATCACAATCACTGAAGGAAAGAGAGACAAGAAACTCAAACTGTGACGTCAGTTACAACATTAAATAACATCAACTAAAATAAAACACCTTCAGTCTCAGCAGAGGGTCATTAAACAACTCCACAAACAACAGATACACTTATGACTGCTTTGACTTCCATACCACTCTTATTGAGAACCAACAGAAATGTAGGTTTTTTTTGTATCACCATAATGGAGTGAGGGGCTGGTTTAGTTTGGATCTTCACCCTTGAACTCATAATAATTTAGACTCTCCAGCTACTATAACACAGAGTTTAAAAAACGCTTTCATTATAGCAATAAAGCTGGAAAGTCAATAGGTAGATATGCCTAGTTTTGTTCTGATAAATGTTGTGTTAAAGGTCTGAATGACTGGCCTCATGCAATAGTTTTTTATTCTTAGTTGCAGATATTAATTTATTAATGAGAAATGGAAACAGGAAAGATACCTAATTCTTTAACAGAGTTAAGAAATAACATACAGAAACAGTTCATTTATGACAAAGACACAATCAGGACTCATGAATCAGACCTCGAACCTCAACAATGGTAACAAATAAAATGTTTCATGCCGCATTGCATGCTGGGTGTGGCACAGTACATGCATTGGTGCATGAATAAATGATGTAACATAATGGTCAGTTTTCTTTATTTGCGTTTGATTCTGCTGTTGTTTATGTTTAGACTTTCAGTAGCCTGTTTGTGAGTTAAACTGTTAATTTTGTTAGTTGTCACCATTGTTGATGTTCATACGCTGATACTTGATGTCTCTTTGAGTGCAAATTACATCATAGAGCAAAGTGTTTTTTTTTTTTGAAGATATTCTTAAAAACTTTCAGAATTCAATGGCACTTACAGCATGTTATATTACATTTAACAATAAATTAAACATTGGATAGGAGCAGTGAATTATATTGTATTAAATTAGAACAGGTTATGCCTTGCTAAAAACAATATGAACACCAGCAGAACTTATTTAGGTTTTTGACTTGCTTGACATATCAAAAAAGCTTCTTAAACAAAGTTCTTAAAAGTTGCAGCAGCCAAAATAAATTAATGTTAAATAAGTCAGGGCTAAGAGCCCAACTAAAGCAAACTCTATTCTCCATGATGGTGACATAAAATGTTAACCTTTTCTGCAGAAGAATGTTTTAGGAATAGGTGTAGCTGGTGATTCTGTTTGTGTTATTTAATCATCTGCTGATAATTTTAATGATTTAATCATTTGTTGTGTTTTTATTTCGTTACAAAGCTGTGACTGAAATTGTAGTTTTTTTTGTTACTTTATATTCCGTTCTTGTTTTTTCCTTTCAGTATTTCTTCAATTGTCCATCGCTAATCCTCAATTATGATTTAATTTGTCATTTAATTAATTCTTTTACTTCAGCTTTGCTCCATGTTTCGTGAACACTCAGTAGTGTGGACACTTGGAAGTGTTCAATTAAAACTGAGGTATTTGCTCTGGGGTTTAAAGGGTTAAAGGTGTGAGAGGTAAAAACACAGTGTAAACTTGTATTTTAACAATAATATAAAGTTAATTTAAACTACGGAGGTAGACTGTAAAAAAAACATTAGATTGCTGGCAACCCAGCTGCCAGTAGTTTACAGAAAAATCAAGAAAAAAACAGGATTTTACTGTAAAATCTGAAGCAAATTTCTTCTGTGTGTCACCGTTGTGGAGGAGAGTAGAGCCAGTGTTTAAGTCAAAGATGAACAATGAACTGCTGATGTTATTCTGCATGTTTCTTTATTTAAAGATAGCAGCTGTTTTGTTGCTGATGCAGTAAGAATCTCTCTGTTAATTCCAGCTTTACATGTGTGCCGCTGTGAAATTTAAGACATTTGTGCTAAACTGAACTTTTCTAATCAACTAAAATAAGTTATTATTATAAATATGCTTAAAAACATATATAGCACATTGCTTCATAGACTCATATTGGCCAATTTGAGACAGTCGCTTTTAGTGAACAAAATGAGTTCACTTGAGTATTGTGTATCAATGTGGTCCATGTATTTTTACAGCAACATACTGTAAAATAACAGTACATTGCTGGCAACTGCAGCTGCCAGTATTTTACTGTTAATTTACAGAGCAACAGCAAGATGCTGTTAATTTAACAGTAACTTGCTGGCAACCATGCTGCCAGTAACTTATTGTTTTTTAACGGGACAATTTTTAACAGTAAGAAGATTTCAGACTCTTTCCTGCAGTTTGACTTCAGCCATGATGAATATTAAATGAAGAACCAATAGCCAAAGCGCCAAATCTGATGAAGCTATCAGTGCGACAATAAAGAAAAAAAGCCCACAGTGGCTTGTCCTACTGCAGTGATTTCTTTTTTTTTTTTTTGATATTTTGAGTCTTTGCATTGGTCCTGAATGGCCAGCCTGTACACCAGCAGGTGACCTCTCCCACCTGCAGCTTCTCCACGATGGACGTGCAGCGTTCTCCAGCCTCCGGAGTCTAGACTGCAGCTCTGCACAGGAAAGTTTGGCCAAAGGAGAAACGGTCGGGCCCAACCGAGCCTGGTTTCTCACGAGTTTTTTTTCTCCTTTACTTTCGCCAATTGGGTTAAAATTGTTGTGCATCGATGGATTTGCTCTTCAGTGTTTGGACTTTCAGCAGTGAAAATTAAACCACACTGAACTGAACTAAACTGAACTTAAACACTGAAAACTGAACTAACACAGTTTCAGTTCACTATAATCTTTTATGTGAAGCTGCTTTGACACAATCTACATTGTAAAAGCGCTATAGATATAAAGATGAGTTCAATTTAATTG